>NC_142660.1:15258000-15567000 GCF_026168435.1 Sesamum indicum | reverse complement strand
TATTGCTGGCGGCGATGATAAAGCCACCACCGTCTCGGTGGTTGTAAACGCAAGAACCGTCGTGGAGACGGAAGTGGAGGGGTCTACTTCTGCTACTTCTTCTAATGATCACGACGATGATCAGAAGTCCAATCAAGAAAATGAGGAAGAAGAAGAGAAGACGACTGAAATTTCCACCGGGGAAAACGATGATGAGGAGGAGGATCAGGAGATTGAAATCCCTCCTGAAGACTGTGATCTCTTCACGGGGCAATGGGTTCTTGATAACGCCACACACCCACTGTACAAAGAGGACGAGTGCGAGTTCTTGACAGCACAGGTGACTTGTATGAGGAACGGAAGGAAAGATTCTATGTATCAGAACTGGAGATGGCAGCCCAGAGACTGTTCTTTGCCTAAGTAAGTCTTGAAATTAATTGATTAGTTTAATTAAATTTCTGATCATGATCAACTGATATATATAATCACTACTGTGTTTGTTTGATTCATGATCATTAAAGATTCAAAGCAAGATTGTTGCTTGAGAAACTGAGGAACAAGAGGCTGATGTTCGTCGGCGACTCTTTGAATCGGAATCAGTGGGAATCCATGATATGTTTAGTTCAATCCGTAGTCCCTCCGGGCAGGAAGAGCTTGAACAAGACGGGCTCTTTATCTATTTTCAGAATTGAGGTTAATTAATTTTATGCTCAACGCATGCATTAATTAGTCTGATTCATATATATATATAATGATCTTTGCATTTTCTTCGGGGGCGTCAATTTGCTGCCTTTTGTTTAACTTATATGAGACTTCAATTCATTGATGGGACCAGTAGAGAATAATTGCTTCAGCAAAACAAGAATCAAGAGTGTCAAACCGAATTGAACATTGTCCTACGTTTACTCCACCTTTTGTAGTAAAGATCTAATTTTATATTAGGCGAAATTATATTTTTAGTTCCATTGAACAGGGATTCAATACATTTAATCCTCTATTTTAGAGGATTTTGGTACATATAATCTTCTGTTTTGTGAGATCTATGAGACTACATGCATCTGAGTGTTTTCAATTTTTAGACCATTTTATAAATTTTGTAAAACATAAGTCTAAATGTGTCGAGTTTTCCTAATTTTGAGATCATTTTAACATTTCATAAAGTAAAGGACTAAAAGTGTTGGATCGCCTACCTTATGGGACTAAAAGTATAATTTCGCTTTTATATAAAGTGCTATTTTCTGTTATAATTTAATATTACATTTTTTGTATAGTTTAATTGGACTAAATGTGATAGAGTCTCCGTGAAAATAATAGTAGGCTAAATAAACTATTAAAGAAAAGGACGATGCAACCCCTAAACTAATTGTAAAAAAAGAAAAACGTGCGTGACTCATTAAAGCAGGAAGCAATGAACTTCTTTTTCTAAAGTTCAAGAGTCGTATTTGTTTTAATTTGTTTAGGGTCATTTTTATGCCTACTAGTATTTTCATAGGAGGGCAAAATGTAATCAACCCTAATTTAAACATATACTGAACAACAGATGGTTTGCATTTTACACCCACAAAGTGTGTGTCTGTGTGTTTGTTGCAATACTAATAATTAAATTTTGAGTCATTTTGGAAGATCATAGTATTTTTAAAATTTTAAATACATATAAGTTCAATTGTTGGATTCACCTAAACTTTTCTGCATTCAATTGCATAAAAGCAAGGACCAGAAAACAATTTAGAAAACCTGCACATAATTAGATAGATATGTTCCAGTTTTTTTTAAACATTCTTGATTTTGTGTACATATCTAACTTGACAGGATTACAATGCGACGGTAGAGTTCTACTGGGCTCCATTCTTGGTGGAGTCAAACTCTGATGATCCCAACATGCACAGCATTCTGAACCGCATCATCATGCCTGAGTCAATCAAGAAGCACGGCAAGAACTGGAAGAATGTGGACTACCTCATTTTCAACACATATATTTGGTGGATGAACACTTTTGCCATGAAAGTTCTGTAAGTGTTCATCTGTCCATTTTCCTACCATGTCAGTCATCACCAAGACACACACACATGCCTGTGCGTGTGAGTGTCTGTGTTTGAATATGTCTTATTTAAGGTTAACAATTTAATGTAACAGCCGAGGATCTTTCGACGAGGGGTCGACCGAGTACGATGAGATCGCAAGGCCTGTGGCTTACGGGAGAGTATTGCGGACTTGGTCTAAGTGGGTCGACAAAAATGTGGATCCAGATCGCACCAAAGTGTTCTTCATGAGCATGTCCCCTCTTCACATCAAGTAATAATAATACTCGAGTTCGCTTCTTTTTCCTTTGCTTAGAAGCTGAAATTTAACATTCAGAAAATTGTATTTTTCGTCTTATAGTTTAGGATTTATATAATTTTTGTCCCATAGTTACGAAATCTTTATGAATAGTCCCACATATTAAAACTTATCATTTTGAACCTTTATGTCAGATTCGTTACTATTTTAACGAAAAATGCAGTTTTACAACTTCAAGATTATAAATGAGAATTTTGTAAAATGGAATAGAAAATATATCGATATTATGATATAAAGCAAAAAATATTATTTTTCCTTTTCTTATTTTTTAATTAAGCGATCATTCTTATTTGAAACTTCTAATATTTTGTGGTCTTGAAGTACTTTAGTCATACTTCTAATATATCTGTACTATATTATAATTAATGGCAACTCAGTTTGATGACATTATCGCGCATAACTACCTTTTAATAGTTACTTTTTATATTATTATTTTCTCATGTACTTTTCGTTATAAGTGTAAGGAAGTTGAGCTCGTTCAACTTGATCATTGGCCTAACTTTCTATTTGAAAAATTGCACTTTTTAAATAAGATTATCCTAATTGTTACTAAATTTATAATTCTCTTGTAATAATATTTTACCTTAATTTTATTTCCAAAATTGGATAGGAGCTTGGATTGGGACAACCCCGATGGCATCAAATGTGCAAAGGAGACAGCCCCAATACTCAACACATCGATGCCTCTAAACGTCGGAACGGACCGCAGGCTCTTTGTTATTGCAGCCAATGTGACGAATTCCATGAAAGTGCCCGTCAATTTCCTCAACATAACCACCCTGTCCGAGTACAGAAAAGACGCACACACCTCCGTCCACACCATCCGCCAGGGCAAAATGCTGACGCCCGAGCAGCAGGCTGATCCGGCCACATTCGCCGACTGCATCCACTGGTGCCTGCCGGGACTGCCAGACACATGGAACGAGTTCCTCTACACTCGCATCATATCGCGGTCTTGACACACAGCGCACGTCTCCGTGTATCATGAAATGTAGCACGGAGCGACGTACTAACATTAATTGTCACTTGAAATTTTGGGTTTTGTTATTCATAGCACAAACTCGATGGATCGAGTATTTGGATATGTTCGGTGAAGCTTAAACAATGTGATGTGGACAATATGGACAATATTTGTTGATGAGAAGTTGAGACCTCAATTGTAAAATGAAATTGCTTCGGAGAAAATAAGAATGAAAGAAAAATTGTAACTACTTTGTACGTGTTTTGAATCTTTTGATGGTTTCGTGCTAATTACTTTGTTTTGATCACACGCATACTCTGTTAAAAGTATATTAGCCATATAAAGTTGAACTAAGAGAATGTTAAGTCGATTAAGACAAAACTGCAATTTTAGTTCTATAAATCAAGGGTGTGATGATCACTTGCTATAAGTAAGACACTAGTAATTGTAATAATCAAAATTATGATTTTGTAGTAATTTTAATCCTTTCAGGGTAAATCAATCAGAAATCCGCATTTTGGAGGAAAATTAACAACCCTTTTCCCTCTTCCTCCGTATATTTTGCAGAAAATCGAACTTCGCTTTCTCTCTCACCTCAATTAGATTTAGTTCATATATATTCATTTATTTTGCATCTCGAAGCTAATGCTCGCCTAATGGTATAAAAGTCTACATTTATTGAAAAACACTTAGAGCGTTAGGATGGCCTATTAGTCTTTCATCAAAAGGGCAAAAGAGTTATAAATTAGGCTAAAGGACCAAATCTATGCAAAATTGATATATAAAGGACTAAATTTAATATTGCCAAAGATAAAAAATCAAAATGGATTCAAACCAAAGTTATAGAACGACCAAAATTTTCTTTTTTCCTATCATCTTATAACTAACTAAATAGGTAAAAATGAAAATAATAATAATGGAATGACCAATAACCTATTACATTTAATAAATAATAATTATGTATTGCATTTTTACAAATTAGAGGCTTAATATATAATTTAGACTAGCCAGGAACTCATACTTACAGATTGGATCTATGTGCCAAAACATGTGTGCTGTGGTCAAAAACTCGAAATGATTCTTCTTCTGATTCAAGCATTGAGCCAAAAGAAAGTGAGAGGTGTCACGCAGTTGCTACTGGTCAAGCCCATGTTCCACCTTCTATGACTATTGAACTATAGCATTCCTTGGGATCCATGTGATCATAGCAGCGGTAGTGAGACATTGCTAACGTTGAGACTTTTATTTGAGGACAAGATAATTAAGTAAAGAGTTCCATGAGATAATTAGCAAGAACAATTGCTGGTAGAAATTGTGTCTTTGTACATTGTCTGTTATAGTAACAATGGCATGTGTTGATGTTTTTGACAACTTTGTAGTCTCTTTTTCCATGCATAAAGATGAAAGGTAACTTGTCTTTTGACATTCATGGTCTTTTACTGCACTGTGGCATATATGTGAATTGCTTCTGTTCATCACTTTATACATTTGCTGCCCAACTTTTTGATTGCCCAATCGAACAAAACCTTCATTGGATCCTAGGAGCTATTTCAAGAGCTCATAAATGTGCGTGGTAAAAATTTATTAGTTTTAGAATAAATTACATCGACACTCTTTGATTATGTGTAATAACACAGACACTCTTTGTCTTTTACAAAGTTAAAAATATGCCTACCAAGGGAGTGTCTGTGTAATTTATCTTAGAGGATGATGATATAATATATATTTTGTCCTTGATGAGCTATCGATGTAAATTAGAATTACAACCTTTAAAGATATATACAATGTATAATTTTGCAAAGAGTAAGGAGTGTTTGTGGAATCAGGCATAACCTTAAAAAGAATCAATCGACTTTACCCTTAATGTGAATATAACTTCTTAAAATCAGGATATTTAGTTAATCATACTTATTTATAACCTATGAAACAACCTATTTTGGGTATAGAGTTTTGGACGTCTAGACCGTGATTATTATAAAGTATAAAGATCTTAATTTTCGATATTTAGTCCTGTCGACTTGTGGGTATGAGATTGTCTAATTCTATTTATTCATGAAGTGAAATATTTTCTATCACACTTAATTTGATGATACAATTTTATTGGCGGACCAACGCATGTTTACAATGCATTAGACTTTTAAATTACAAGTTAATTAATTAATTATATTTTTTAATGTTGATAAATATCACATGTTAATAACATTCTTGCATGACATAATGACATGAATTGAATTTTTTTATTTTAAATCATGATACATATTTTACTTTGTTTAATATAAAATACATGATATATACAGGATTTAGTTTGTATTTTTAGTCCACGTTATAGGTCAATACCTTTTGTTTTTCGTTTTACGAAAATCTTAAAATGATCTTAATATTAAATTGTTTTTTGATATATATAATACTACAACCTATTTAATGTCGAAAAAAAAAAAAGATAGTTTCACTTTTTATATCCAAAGTGTATCAATTCTTTTTCTAATTTTAGTATTTCAGGTTTCCGAGTCATTAAATTTGGTTTCCAAAGTGTATGATTTTCATCTGCTTAAGTACCATCTGTTAAGTTGACTATTAAAATAAATTGTCAACCTAATTTTGGAGGGAAAATTAGGCGGGGGCTTATTTATATAAGAGCATGTTTGGCTTTTATTTCATTCACCGCACAAAATAAAGTTGATAGAGTGGAGTTGAGAAAATTTTTGCTAAAAACGAGAGGGATGAGGAGAAATCAGTTTTCATCTTACTTAAATTCGAGTACAGGTTTGTCTAATGAGAATATTTGCGTGAAAAAAACATATTTTGAGCGTGGAATCGAGCTACCACTGAAGACTTCTTAAACCAAAATAATTAAATCCGTAAAGAAAATTCTGGACATATCCTAATTACGGGGTAAATTGGTGCTTTGTTCGTATTTATTTTGTTTGTGTTATTATTTACCATTAATTTTTTTTTATTCACAGAAAAGAAATATTGTAGAATGTTTAAATGGTTTGACCAGAAATTGAGCTCAAGATTCAAGCAAATTATTCTTGGTTTGTTGAGAAAAATCAATCATCTTGAAGATGAAATAATGAGTACAACACCAAATATGAAAGCTTGGAAGTTGAATTGAAAGAAGTGCAAAAGCATAGAAAAAGTGCTTGAAAATGAAGTTCATAATTTGAGGAAGAAAAATAAAATCTTGCTATATGCATTTGGTTGTTGTGTGTTAAATGTTTGTTATGAACAAAAAATTAAAAGAAAAAATTAATGGTAAATAATAACACAAACAACATAACTAAGAACAAAGAATAAATTTATCCTATAATTAGGACATGCACAAAACCTTCTTTTGGATTTATTTTGGTCCAAGAAGTCTTCAATAGTAGATCGATTCCACACTCACAATACAGTTTTTCCAGGTAAATATTTTCATTAGACAAACCCGTACTCGATTTTGAGTAGGACGGAAACTGATTTCTCATCATCCCTCTCTTTTTAGCAAAATTTTCCTCAATTTCACTCTTTCAACTCTATTTTTTGCAATGGATGAAATGACAGCCAAATATACCCTTATATAGACAAGCTCCTTCCCAGTTTTTCCTCAAAATTTGTGTTAACCATTTGTTTTAACGGTCAACTTAACAGAGGGTACTCAAACGAATGAAAATCATAAACTTTAGGTACCAAATCTCATCACTTGAAAAACTTTGGATATCGAAACTGAAAAGAAGTATAGTTTGGATATGAAAAGTGAAATCATCCCTCAAAAAATTAGTAAAATTATGTGTCTTGCATGTAATCATTATTTTTCGACAAAAAGTTATTCTTGGGACTAAATATGCTGAAAAACTTAATTTTAGTACCAAAAGTGTAGTCTCCTCCATCATGTGGGATGAATAATGCAATTTTGCTTCATCATTTTTCATCCCACAGAGTTTGCGGGTCTACACTGTTGATACAAATATTTCAATTTTTTCTTACATTTTATTTCAAAAGCTTCATCAAAACAATAACAATCACATGCAGAACATGTGATTTTGCCTTCTATTGTTTTAAAGAAAGTTAGACTATAAGAGTAAATGTGCCGAAAAGTTATTATCTTAAAAACATTTTAAAATTTACGTCAAACGAAAGACTAGAAATATTTGCATCCTTATCCGGGATGAAAAATGCAATTTTGCCAAGGACTTCAACCAATTTGGACTGACGTCCGACCAGTAATAAATCCATATAATGTGCATACTGCATTCCCTCAATTTACAAGGAATTTCCTATAATAACCTCCACCATAAACACTCCTTTCCTCTATTACCCAAAGACCACGTAATCATTATTCCAAGATTACCACACATGAGAAAGGTAAATTATTTATGTCCATGCATGCTTTCTCTAGTATGAAAACTTATTTATGGAAAATTAATTAAAAGATCGAACCCCTCTCTAATTCTTGCATCAATAATCATTCAGCGTTAGCATTTTCACTATATAAACTAGGCCACGATATCACTACAACACCATCATTTTTCCACTCGAAACTCATGCATAGAAAAGCAGCAAACATGTCTGGTTTCTGTTGCTTAGTGTGTGTACTATGTTTGTTAGGTTTAGTTAAGGATGCTGCCTCGGCAGACTATGCAGCAGCGCTGACTAAATCTCTGTTGTTCTATGAAGCGCAGAGGTCTGGGAAGTTACCGCCCGAGCAGCGTGTTCAGTGGCGGAGTGATTCGGCTCTTTTCGATGGTCAAGAAGCCGGGGTAATTTATTTATTGTTTTTCTTATGTTATATATTTGACCAAACAAACCAATACAAAAGCTCATGATTCATCAATATTTTCATAATTTCAGTTATGATCAAAACATTTTCCCTAGTTTTTGAACATGATAAATGTTACTATTCCCTGACATTTCATTTTCAGTCGTGATAATTAATTATAATGAAAAAAATCATATTTTTAGGGTGATTATTCTAAACTTAATTAAAAAAAACAAATACAATACACGTGCCAAATTAAGTTATTGTGGTCCAAAGTATGTATAACAAATATTTTGATGGGGATTATAATTTTGATGGAAATTTTTTACGCGAATCAGATTTGATCAACTTAAATTAATCAAATAACAAACTTGTTATGTGATTAGTTTATTTACTTGAATTATACATCAATAACATGACTAATATTTTATACTTGTAGTATAATTTCATCAAGTCCTATTCAGATTAGAATTGCCCAATTTTGATTATGAATGCATGGACGGGACAGGTTGATCTTGTGGGAGGATATTACGATGCGGGAGACAACGTGAAATTTGGGTTCCCTTCGGCGTTTACAGTGACGATGCTGTCATGGAGCGTGGTGGAATTCGGGCCTCAACTTCAGGCCCGAAATGAGTTGAGGAATGCTCTGGCAGCAGTGAAATGGGGAACGGATTATCTGATTAAAGCCCACCCGGAGCCCAACTTGCTGTATGGGCAAGTGGGAGATGGGAAGTCGGATCACAATTGCTGGCAGAGGGCCGAAGACATAGGAAAGAACCGAACTGTTCACAAGATTGACGAGCAGCACCCCGGATCCGACCTTGCTGCTGAAACTGCCGCCGCTTTTGCCGCTGCATCCATTGCTTTCAGTCAATCGGATTCCAGTTACTCGTCCATCCTTCTCAACCATGCCAAACAGGCACGAGACTCTCTCTCTCTCTCTCTCTCTCTCTCCTTCGTATATATATTAGTTGTTGTGACATGCATGTCTGCGTGTATATAATAAATAATATTTTATATTTTAAAAAAGAAAAGATATATATAAATCTACATACCACAAATTTTAAAAAAAATAAAAGGAAAAAAGAAAGCAAGCAACAAATAAAAATAAAATAAAATAAATTTAGAGGTATTATTGCGCGGTATAATAATAAAATTGGTATTGCAGTGTCATAACCACCGTTTGTGAGAGAAAAAAGCCTTCTCTTACATATTAGAATTGATGATACATATACATGCATACATACATATATATGAGGTCTAATTCAATTTTACCACACTAATATTATAAATAAGCAAATTATTCTTTTTGAAAAAAAAAATAAAACAAATTACCTATCTGTATTTTTCAAAATAAAGCAATTACACTTCATGTAATTCACGTGCTTTTTTTCTAATTTTAAATGTTTTAAAAATTTAATTATAAAACACACTTATAATTTATGATTGAATTTAAATTTCAAATTCAACTAACAAATAGAAGTACATATTAATTTATATATCATATGTTATCTGTAATTTTTATAAATACTTATTATATATAAAATACTAACTTATTTTTTAAAAATAATTGTATATTATTATAACTATCATATACTATACATTTACATAAAAAATAATATTTTGTTCGTAAAAATCATGCTCAAGCATAGGAAGGGGCGTGCATTACATCACCCCTCTAAGAAGGTAAATTGCTTCATTTTAAAAAAAAAGATAAAAAAGTAATTTTGTATTCTTTTTAATAGGAGTATTTTGCAAGTACCCTATGTTGCAAGAGTTGCTTGCATGTATCAGCTATTTGCAAACAGTGTGCCCTTATTGCTCGTTATGAATAACTTACTTCTTTCTGGTTCACGAGTTTGCAATATAAATAAACTGATCCATATGCCTTGGACCATTAATTCCTCTTAAAAGTATTTTATTTGGCACATTCTAACCCTGTCGGCTTTAGGAACAACAACGATTTTCAAGTATCAGCCCTGATCGTCTCCAATTTCCTGCAGTTATTCGATTTTGCAACAAAATACACTGGTCTGTACCAGAACAGCATTCCAGACGCTACAGAGTTTTATAAGTCATCAGGATACAAGGTATGATTGAATAAAGTTACATCATTAATATACTATATAAGTTGCTTCAAATTAAGTACAATCTTTCAACAATCCATGCAATACACAGGACGAGCTGCTGTGGGCTGCTGCTTGGCTAGCACGGGCCACCAACGACATCAGCTACGTCGGGTTCCTCACTAGAAACGTTAATTTTGGCACCAGTTCAATGTTTTCATGGGACGACAAGAACGTTGGTGCTCAAGTCCTCGTCACAAAGGCACGTCGTGTTGTAAATTTGTCTGTCTTATTTTTAGTTCAACCTCTTGAAATAATTGATTTTAACGTATTCATGAAAGTGAAATGCAGAGAATTTTGGAGCAGAAGTATCCGGGCGATGGCAGTTTGAGTCAGTTCAAGACTAATGCTGAGCAGTACGTTTGCAACATCATCCAGAAAGGAAATAGCAACACGCAGAGGACGGGTGCCGGACTTCTTTGGTTCGACGAATGGAATAATCTTCAGTACGTCACCAGTGCTTCGTTTATCATCGTTGCTTATGCTGATATTCTTACTGCTACTAGTAATACTCTCCAGTGCGCTCAAGGCGCCGTCCGTCCTGAGGATTTGATTGCTTTTGCCAGATCACAGGTACGCTCGCTGCATTACTACTCAGGCTTAGATTATTGGATATAAATATAATGTCAACATTTCACTTTATAACGTCTTGTTGGCACCCCATGCGATATATTAGGTGCATTAGTATAGAGTGAAATTGGGGCTCGGGGGGCGGGGCGGGTGCAGTTTGGTAGCTTGCAAGGCTCATAACTTTGAGTTCACGGATTCAAATCCTATCTTTGCAACATCATTAATTATGCATTATCAAATTCAAATGTCCGATTATGTTTTCATATAATCGTATCAAATATAAGGGTGGAATATGTGATTGCCAGCCAAATTGCAAAATTGGTCATTAAGATTGTGTTGTTTCAACTTTGGTCCATTCTTTATGGAATTTGACTTTTGGCCCTTGGTTTAAAAATTAATTTGCACTGTTAGTTCAAAAATATAATAACTTTAGTCGTTTTTCTCAATTTGGCATGTTTTTTAGAGGGAAATTCAACACATAGTACTCATAACATGCACATATAAGCCATACCAACTTTCATAGTAGTGAAAAGAATTCCTAAGCCCTATATTATCTGCTTATCCTTCAGAAATTCCAAATTTTTGTCTTTCAATTGTTTTATGCAGAAAAAAAATGGGTGTATTTGAAGAGATTCTCGAAAGGATGAGCAAATGATTGAGGGGGTAGGAACTATTTTCATTGTTGTGACTATTGATTTGGTTTTTAACTGCCTGCACATAAGGATGATGTAGTGATTTTCCGTCCTAAAAAAAAATCACCACCTAACGACTACGGGAAGATCATGGTTGTGTTGTTTTATTAGTTTTTAACTTTTGAGTAAGAAAGACCAAATATTTTCTATGTTTTTGAACTAATAGTGAAAATTTTACTAAGACCTAGGGTCAAATCTAAAATTCCATAAAGTATAGAACCATACGTGAAATAATCATGCGGCCAATATTGCAAATTTTCCTGTGGTTGACATGGGATGTTGTACTGCCGAAGATATTGTCCCATTTAATGATGCTTTTAGTGGATATTAATGTATGATAGACGATTGAGTTTGACACTCAATCAAATCACAAAGGCTTGCACTCTATCGAATCCAACCAGATTCAAGATCCTAATCGATGCAATGCAAACTCTTAATTCTTCGAATTCTTGCTATTTTAGGTGGACTACATATTGGGCACGAACCCGAAGCAAATGAGTTACATGGTGGGTGTCGGATCAAACTATCCAAAGAGAGTTCACCACAGAGGAGCATCCATCGTGTCGTTCAAGACAGACGCGACTCCAATCGAATGCAATCAAGGTTTTGAATGGTACAACAAGGATGCTGATAACCCTAATGTTCTTGACGGGGCAGTAGTCGGGGGGCCGAATAAGGCCGACGGGTACTCCGACGAGAGGAAAAATTACCGGCAAGGGGAGGCCGCAACTGCAAACAATGCACCCTTTGTTGGGGTTTTAGCCCGACTTGCCTCATGATTTCATGCTTCCAGCAAAGTATCGGACCTGCTGAAGTTGTACGCACATTCGTATATGGATTTGCAAACTACAGAATGCACTCTCTTCAGCATTGTTATATATGTTAAGTTTACTAACCATATGAATAAAGTGGACCTTCTTCAATTGAAAAATATTGTTTTAAAAGGGAACGGCTGAGATCCCAGATTAAGTCTTTGGTTACGTCTCGAAAAACATTTCTATTAGTGTACGCATTTTGTGTATTTTATGTGTATTCTTGATTTTGACCTTTTAAGTAATAGAAAATCCTATTTGAGACCATCTGACTCCTAATTTAAGAGATTGTTTGTTTGGGGGAAAATTTTATTAATAATTTTCCTAATTTTCAGTAATTTATAATTTTTTAAGTATTACGTTAACTTGTTTATTTTTTTATGACAAAATGAATAGAAATGACTAATCAGTAAAATTTCAAAAAGTTAGTATTTTCTTCTCAATTTTATTTTTCTCGTATCAAAAAAGATAATTATTTGATATTTACTCCCATTTCAAATCATACTAGATAATTTAAAGAAAAATTATAATTCATTTCCTTTCCCCCTTTTATTACCACTTTCCTCTCATTTAACCAAACGAACCCTTCGGGTTTGTATGGTCTTAAGTGAGAGGAAAGGGAAAAGTTTACTCCGACTTTCTTCTCATTCAACCGAACGAACCCTAGGGTTCGTTTGGTCTTAAATGAGAGGAAAGGGAAAGGAAGAGGGAGAGGAAAAAAATAATAATTTTCTCTTAAAATATTTGGTATAATTAAAAAAAATTAAATTTGAAATACTTTCATTATTTGGTACCAGAATCATAACACTAAATTATTTGAAATTTCTGTCAAAATCTGTCCATCCAAATATAACACTAAATTATTTGAAATTCTTTGTTAAAATCATTCTTTCAAGTCCAAATTTATCAATTCAAATGCAGTCCTAACTTATTTGAATTTTTAAGATTAAAGACTAATCAATTAACAAACGAGTATAACAAAATTATTTAATGAGAATAGTTATTCTTAATTTTCTATTACAAAATAAATTTTAGCTATTTTAATTTAATTTAAGTAAGTAGACTTTTTTTTTTTATAAAAATGAATGACATAATTACTTTTACATTTAAAAATATCCAACCAACACAAGCTTACCGTACGAGGGAAAAAATAAAGAAGGTTAAATTATAACGAGTTCTCATGAATTTTAACATAATTTTGAGTATTTTTTTGTTATTTGAGAAAATACTAATATCTTCTAATTTTAACGACCATCCAACAATCATCTTAAATTGTTAGACTTTAAGTTTTCATCCACTTTGTGGTGTGATTTTACAAAAATATTCTTGTGGACTATGATTAAAATTTTACTTATTTTTAAAAAGTTTTGAAGATTAAGCGGATAATTTTTTCACAATGTTTTAAATTTTCCATCCACTCCATCCAAATTTTTTTATAATTTTTTAATTTATTTAAAAAATACAAAAAAATAAAGTTGACAATTTGTTGCTTCAATCTAAAAATGATATAATTTCATCACATATCAATAACTATTGATAATTTTTTAAATAAATTAAAAATATTTATAATTATATTACATTTCATAAAAATTCATTGTAATTTATAAAAAAAAAAAAGAAGAAATAATTAAAGGTAAGAAACAAGAAAATCTTACTGCAAAATCAACTTATTCAACTGAAAAGATTGCATGTGGGATCTGATAAGTGTCGTCTAAGAAATGGATCCATTCAAAAGCACCTCAAAAAATCTCTAGAAAATCTCGAAAGCTGTCATACAACCAATCACATTCCACCACCTTCCCCCCTTTCTAGCCAACTCCAAAACATAGGAAACCCTTCCTAGTACTAATATATATAGTTCTATCTCCTCCAACCCTCCACAGGAACACCTACTACAGTACTAGGTTTAGGTCTCTTTGCGTCATAAATTATCATAAACACTCACTGTCGATTTCCTCCAAAGTACATAATCATCCCCCAGAGAAAGAACCCACTATTTCCCATGTAGTTTAATTGTAAAGTCACTCGCTGACGTGAATGAATCGAGTGCGTTGCAGTCAAATATACATCTAGTGTGTCTGTGTGTGTGTTTTCCTGTGGTTTGATTGCGAAAGCTTCACCTGTCTTGTTGATGGGATGTATTCGTTCCCGATCAATTCGTTACCATGAAGCAAGAACGAATCTCTTACCACTCCCATCGTAATTTGCTTCTCTGCAGCAGAATTTTTGGTCTGCATGCTGATGAGGGTGCTTGAGAACATTTTCTATTTTGCTACAATTTTTCCAGCAATTATTCCTCTCTTCTCCTATTCTTGGTTCTTCAATCCAAATGCTAGAGGATTTTTCTATGTTTTTTTGTGGTCGAATTAGTAGGAAATTTTTATGCTCTTAGTATTAAATTAAAATTATATTTGTCGTGTGATTAGTTTAAAATAACTGAATTCTGATTAGCATATTCTTCAGAAAAAAATATTTTTTT
This sequence comes from Sesamum indicum, assembly GCF_026168435.1. Classification (NCBI taxonomy): domain Eukaryota; kingdom Viridiplantae; phylum Streptophyta; class Magnoliopsida; order Lamiales; family Pedaliaceae; genus Sesamum; species Sesamum indicum. The sequence goes on along the minus strand of NC_142660.1, from coordinate 15,552,303 downwards.
ATATTTTTGTATTCGGAACTAATTAATGATCCTATAATTCATATATAGTAGAATCAATGATGATCAGAACTTGCGAATCTTGTTTAGTAAAATATTTTCTTTAATTTTATAATAGTCTAGATTTTATTTATTTTGGGTTTTATTACATAAAAATTACCTAGCATTCCGGTCAATAATGAAAAATGTAGTTAATGAAAAGCTTCACTGTCTTGTTGATGGGATAAAGAGTGTTCCCACTCAATTCGTAACCATGAAGCAAGAGTGACACTTCAAACTACTCTACTTTCTGGCCGGTCCACCTTCATTTGCAAGGCGTTGGGTAGTTTGAGAACATATATTTTCAGGGTTAAATACTGTTGCTGGGCTTCAAATCGTTTGATTTATTTAATATTAATTATAATTTAATAACAGTTGTGGTGGTTGGCATTTAGTAGATCTTGAATGCACTGTAATAGTTCCTCTTTTCTAAATAGATCTCACTATAGTCCCTGATTGTTAAGTTTTATTGTGATCTATCTAAAATGGATGAAATATTTCGTTAATGAGAGGTAAATTAATACAAAAAGTTAGTGTTTTTAATAATTTCCCAATAATTCAAAAATACTATGTAGTCATAACAGTATTTTTTTTAACTAAACAAAATCGAAATATTAATGTATTAATTATTTGGAAAAATAAATAAATTTAATAAATGCAAGTTATATATATTCTTTAATTTTTACAATGCTTTTTGAATTTGGATTTGAATATAAGTTATCAAATAATGAGTTTCTCATAAATGTTGAGAAATAAAGATGACAGAAAATAATAAAATAATAAAAATATTATTATCGAGTTTGGTTATAAAAAAATGTGCAAAAATACCAACTTTCTAAAATAAATTAGATGAAATTTTTTGATTAAAATTCATGTAAATTATTTTATATATATATATATATTGCCTTTTTATATCTAGGGGTAAAATATATTTGTTTTCCTAATGATTAGAAGTTGTTTCATTAATATTTGTATTTTTGTTATGAAAAATAACTCTATTGAAGTACATGATAGTTTTTAATAATTAACAAATTATTAAAGTATTTGAATTTTTTCAATTTTATTTCTCATTAATTGAATATTTCGTCCACCTTAATTAATTAGATTGCAATGAATTTAATAGTTGAGGATCATAATAAGATCTATTTATAACAATTGAAAGACTCTTATTATGTATTTGTCAAATAATTTCTTTTTTAATGTTTGCAATTTAAATTCAATTAATTTTTTCTTATTTGAAGAAAATATTTTTTAATTACAATTAAAATATAATTAGTAAGTTAAATAAGTTAATTTTTATTACATATGTAAAAATTATGTAACATATTTTATTAATTTTTAATAAAATTAAGTTATTAATTATTTAAAATGTTTACATAAAAAAGTAATTACATATCGGTTTTTTTAAATATTTTTATATGAAAATTATGACATAATATATTTATTTATTTTTTCTCTAAAAGTGTTTAACTTTTAATTAAGCGTATATAATATCATTTTTCGTTTAAGAATTATTGGGATATTTATATTTGTTGTGTATTTATATTATATACTAACTTATTACTTTCATAAGTAGTTTTACATGAAAGTTTCTTTTATTCTTTGAACTACAAATATGTATATATTTTAATATTTAATTTAATTTATTAAATTATTTATTAACTTTCCACCCACCCATCTAACTTTTCATTCCTCATTATCTTTCAATAGCTATTTATTTTTTTTATTTTATTTTCATTCATTCTTCTGGTCACTTTTTTATTTTTATTAATATTTTCTATTATTTTATTAAATAATAAGTATTTTATAAATATTTTATTTTAAATTATATTTATAAGAGTTGCACACACACAGAGTGCATCACAAATTACTAGTATATATAATATAAGGATAATACTGTCAAATATGTAATTACAGGGAATACGTGTTAAATTTATTAGTTTAAAAAAATAAATATTACCTTAAAAATAGTTCAGGAGAATAAAATATATTTTTAACCGTATTATTTATTTTACCATAATTCTTAAGACATGATCATAAATAAATACAAGATGTTGTTACTGTCATACAAGCCAATTCACTAAACTCATACTAATACCAGCTTGAGATTTCCGTGTTGCAGTGGGAAAAATAAAAGGGTAAATTACAATGACTTTTTTGAGATTTGGCAAAAATTACAAATATTTTTTATTATTTAAAAATTATAAATATTTTCATAATATTTGATTAAATTAATTGATCTTTAGATGGATGTATGAAATTATCAATTTTGTCCTTATTGTATTTTAAAAAAATAAAATTTGTAAAAAAATCGGACACGATAGATGAAAAAATTTTAAAAATTTTTTAAAAAAAATTATCCACGTAGTCCATAAAAAATTAAAAAAATAAGTAAAATTATATTTGTTAATTCACAGTGGCATTTTAATCAATTCACCATAAAAACTAGATGAAAACTTAATCGATTGGGCTAATTGTTTGACGGCCGTTAAAATCAGAGAAGTATTGATAATTTTTCAACAAGGGATACTCATAATTATGTCAAACCTCAAGAAAAATTATTGTAATTTACCCAAAATAAAAAGGCAAAGGTAGCAACATTATTCCAGAAGGGAATGGGTCGCCTCAGAAGCTGTGAGATAATTCCAGAACATACGAGTTAACCTAATTAGGACCCTTAGCAAGGTTTTTAAGTTTGAGTTTTTACTGATGATGTACTAGTTTACTAGTTAAAGTTGAGGTTTCATGAATAAGTTCGAGATCATGGATTAGAGTCCCACTAGATCTGTGAGTATTTATCTCACTTAATATAAATAATTCATCATAATAAGTATTGGTCTGATGTGAGTATTTTGAAATATTGCTATAAATTTAAATTTATTGATCGAATCAATGTATTACTCAATTTATTGATATTATTATAAATTATGTATTCATCGTTTTTATTTAAAAAAAAAAAAGAGGTTGTTAGAGTTTTTTTACAATTATTAAAAACTATTTTTGCAAATTTTTATAGATTACATACTAGGTCTATGAACTAACCATTAATGTAATTATTGAGTATACCTCGCCTTTTTAAAAAATTATAAAAACACCCCACAAAAATTTGCCCCCTTTCAAATCTTGCAATTACTTTCTCATAGAACTAATGAAAGTGGAAAACTTGGATGCTGTTTAACTAAATTTATAAGCTTTTGACAATATTTTATAAAATATTTGAGAATTTATATATTAAATAAAAAGATGGTACTTAAAATGAATATTTTTTTTTAAAAAAAAAAAAACTTATTAGAGCCCAGAATAAGAAGTTTAGTATCTTAAGCTCAACTCATATGTTCTTACGAGATTTTGAGGTCTTTCAAGAAACAAAAACACCATCAATATTTTGTTAATTTTATTTTACTCTTCACATAATAGATATTTTATTTCCCAATCAAAAATATTTATTTACATGATACTTAGATTTTGGGAGTGTTTGCACGAGAGCTTTTCAACTTTTGGTTTCAAAAAAGTACTTTCAAGGTGTTTGATATGCCAGCTTTTACTTATAAATAAATTCAACTTTAGTTTTTACTACTTTAACCTCATTATAATAATTTTAATTCAACTTTATTGTTTTTAATTTATTTTAAATTTTCATATTTAAAATTGATATTGAAATTTTTAGATAATTCGAATAATTTAACAATAATCAAATTTACACTTTCATATATTAAATATTTTATAATTTTTATATTTTATTTATTATATTATCTAATTATATTATTCATTTATCATAAAAAATATATATAAATTAAATGGTTATGATTAATTAATAAAATGATTTTTTTTTCTTTTATGCAAGTTTAATTATTATTGTATTTTGAATCAACAATTATATTACTTAGTGGAAGAATTATTAAATTAAACATTCATTCTATTAATATTTCATAAAAATTAAATGTGATATATACTAATTAAAATAAAATTTATTATATTTTATGAAAAATAATTATTATTGACAGATAACAAATAAAAATATAATAAAAAATAATATTCTTTTAACATATAGAGATAAAATAGTCTTTAAACAATTAAATTTGTTTTAGAAATGATTTTTCCTCAAACACTATCTAATTTAACTTTTGTTTGCTTTTTATTTTTTTACAAAACTATTCACTTTTAATTCTACTACAACTTTCAACTTTTTCTACAAAATTCATTTTTTCATAAATAAAAATTTTCGCGAACACCCCCTTTAATAGTTTAATGGGTTTTTTTTTTTTTTTTTTGGGAACAAATTCTTTTTTATTACAATATAAAAGGCTTATCATATCAAACAAACTCGCTTATTTTATAAACTCTGACCTCTTATTTATCAATTTAATTTTGAAATAGGATTTACATCTTTAAACCACTGAAATTTGTTATAAGATGTAAATGTTTATAAATTATAAACTTAACCAAACACCCTATTGCACTTGTAATTCCAACCAAATGCATCCTATAGAATTTCTAAATATCATAACCACTTCCAAATAGAGAACACTAGCACACAAATATTGTGAACTTAGAACAAGAGATTATAGTAATTTTAGAAGGACAAGAGGTAAAGCCTGAATGCAACTAGTTTAATCTTCTGCTTTCTCCACAAAGCAATCTTTCTGCCTTACAAGCTTAACCAAGAAAGTTAGAGGCATGCTTTACAGGAATATTGATATTCCCACTTCAAAATATCTAATGAAATGTGGCAAAACATATGCATATCCGCACCACCAAATACGTACAACAGTACATTTTTCGACATCTGTATAAACATATAGCAAAGGTACACGAAATACATGAGCATTCACACGTGAATTACAATATTCAGATATTCTTTTTCTATGGGGTTGTATCCAGCGTGATTTCATCGATAGAATCTTTCTCCTCAGGCAATACGGTCGTCTGCCAAAGATGGAGCCATTTACTGAAAATGAGATCACCATGTTAGCCTCTAACCAAACCATATTCTGTTCAAGCTAAAAGGGGTCAGCTTCAACCATGATAAGATGGGAGCTTGCAGTATAATATGGATGAAGCATAACAAGCAGATCCACCCAAGTTGTGATAAATAACCCTCCTCAACATCATAGCATGTCTTGCATTTCAGTTGAACTCTCCTTAGATCTGTGCTTTCGTTTCTTACTCCTGCATTGGAATGGGGGAAAACATGCTTTATATGACGGCGAGAGACAAGAATGAGGGAGGGAGTAAAATGCTAAGTCTGTAGAAGTACTTGTCATGTGAACTTGGATCCAAACAGGACTTAAGTTTCCTGTCAATGTGCTTTACATCTTTGGAGGTAGGGGTCTCGAGCTTATTTATCTGTATAACATTCCAAAATTTTAACCAGGTGAGTCAAAACCAGCAACATAGAAGTCGCTTTCAACTATAGCCAAAAGCACATAACCCTGGACATGATGGTGGAAGAATGTCATCAGGTCAGGATTTGAAACTATACCAGCATATCAATGACATTCAGTGCAAGGTTGAGCTCTGAAGTTGCATGAGCAGGATGCTGCCGAGAGAACATGTTTTGAAGGTATCTGCACAAGGTTCAGTGCCAAAGTTATCTCCAAGAATAAGTGTTCTCTAACACAGTTTGCTCAGAGGTTGACGGCTTTTGAACCTTTCGAAGTCAATAAGTTTATGAACCTCGCAAGCCCTACGTAAAGCTGCCAATGCCAGCTACACAAGAAATAGACAAGTCACAAAGCTATTGATCAAAAGCTTATACAGAACAAATCATACCCAGCAGGAGTAGTGGGCCAGCAGAAATAGAAGCAGATTAGTATACGCATGAACCATGAAAAAGGGTGATCAGAACTAACAGATTGACAAATCATACCAACACACTCTCTTCATCCTTTGAGGTACAAATTTGACTTGTCATAAAATTTGATGTAAAAGTTGGAAAATTCATATACGATCTAACTTTTGATTTTTTTTACCCCAAAATTGAGGGCAACATCCAATCACATTATGTACTTAAAGGTCCAATTTGGTTGAATGGGTGATGCGGATTGATATCTGTCCATCTTCAGGACACCTTTAACATAACATAGTTGAACCAAAGATATCTGTCAACCTCAATGCTCAATCAATTATACACAGAATTGCTTCTTCACTGAGGTAAAGAACCCTGCCCACCGATAAAATGTACCAGGAATACTCAATGAAATCTGTTGAAAAGTAATTCAATCATTCTCTCTGTGCACAGTTCACATCAGGAAACAACTCATCAACAATGCAGATGTAACACGACGAGATTGATATTGAACACATGTCAAAACAGCTCCCACGATGCATGGAGCACTTTGCAATAACCAATTCATTTTAAGCAAATGCTTACATTGTTAAGTCCATTGTGAAGTTTTGGCAAAACAAGTCTCCTAGAATAAGAACATCAGTCAACAAACAGAGAAAGAAGCAAATACATTCTTCCCAACAATGTAGTTAATTTCAGCAATGAATACTGAAACTTCTTAAAAAGAGGCTACAGAAGTTGCTTCCCATCTCATACTACGTTTTAAGATCACTCATTCTCAGAAACTCACAAAATTTCATATTTTCATACCTAAATTTACAGGAAAATATGAGAAGCAAATGTAACATTAGATATTGCAAATTTGAAATTAAGTCAACCAAGCAAAAATCTGGGGAAGAGGACTTCACATTAAGGTAACAATACCTGCCCTGGTGGGTATAGCAGAGGAGCATCCGTACGCATAATTTTATCAACTTCTGCTTTTGCGGATTCATGCAAACTCTACAGCCAATACGAAAGTGTGAAAGCATGAATATGGAACATAATTAGGAAGTCTAGTAGTTAATGTCATGCATAATTAACTTCTTGGATTATGAGGATCAGTGTCTCAGGCACCTAGTTAACACATATATTCAAATCTATAAACTTTGACACAAATTGATACCAGACAGATATATCATATTGTAATTGGCTACATTCTCAGAACAGTAGGATAAAATTTTATTCTCATAGTTATACACTCCTAGCAACCATGATAAGTGCATATCTCTGGCATCTTCCTACCAACCCAAAATATTCATCAGATTTACAGAAACTGGAGGATTTCAGAGCCTAATCACTATCAATTAACATCTGTTAAATCTACAAAGCAATAACGAATTCTCCGTATAAAGTATAACAAAAGGTTCATCAATGAAATTTCTTACATTAAATAATATCAGTAATAGTGCAAAGAAATTAAACCAATTCAAATGTGAAAAGAAAAAAATCATTCGAAAGGTCAACACAATTAGTCATTAGCCCTTCTGAACTTGACCTTTTTGTAAGATATTACTCACAAAACAATAATAATGCATTTACATAATGCAGAAAAGATGAAAAAATGTTTAAGGAACTCAGAGAGATGTAAAGTACCTTTATCGTCTCAGATTGCCCCAGTTTTGCATCATAGGACTCCTACAGAGAGAAGAAGAATCATCATAATATGATCATCATATGCAATGAAAATGTATCAATCAACAAAAGAAGTAATAATTAAGCTAAAACATATAAAAAATAATAGCAATAAAAGAAAAGTTATTAATCTTTTCTTTGTCGCATACAACTACACCAAAAGTACAGAATAAATTGGAAGAGGACCTCCAAATCACTGACAAAGCCCTCAAGTGCCCGATATGGTGCATAAACAATAAGGTCGAATCCTAAACTCTGCAATGACAGAAACTAGTATCAAAGTATTAGCAAACTACAACAAATAAGATACAGTAAAAGTATGTAATATTCATGCCTGCAGAACAAGCATTTCATTATTAAGGATCATCTGATGATCCTGTTCAATCCCTTTCCCAAGCTCCTCTGCCGATACATGGTTCTCCTCTGCCTTACAGGCAGCATATATGCATGTTAACCTGCAGAAGCCAATTAGTCGTTTGAGTTATCTAGTAAAAATCCTAGGTTAAGCATATGGCATCCAGAATCATAACAGCACAAACAGTGACACGCACAGAAAGCATACAGTGGCAATCATCAATTGTGAACCGCAAAATACAGCTAAGAACGAAGTTCATTTTGTCTTGCTTATTGCTTTTGTTTCTTGAATTTCAAAATAAAAAAATGATAGCCACAAAGAGAAGAGGTAATCAAGAAGTAGCCGTACATGATATTCTTTGGGTGATGCTCCATCACTGACCATTCCAAGTAAAACCTTTTAAAATAAATAAGAGCAGTTGCCTGCAGAAAAGAACAACTTAAGTTTGAATAGCAATTCACCTACAGTTTGCTTAATTGTTCCCAGAGATGTACTTACTTGAATTTTACGTGGAAACTTGAAGGCATCACAAACGTCTTGAATTTTGAACTCGTAAAAAGCCCGCAAAAGTTGTTCTTCTTCTATCTTGAGTGCTTTAGGGCGTGAATGCTTGTCAGCTAAAACACCAAAGAATAACACACAAGGAATTACAAAATTATTATTTTCTCTTACATTAACCAACAAAAATTTGTGATATTTAACAGATGTAAAGTGCGTTCTCTAAGATGAGGAACTCACCATTATCTTTCGCATCATTTTGGGGTTCAGCATAAGAGAACGATCCATCAATATCTACTTCCATCCGCGTTGCTCCATACTTTCACAACATATTACAGTCTTAACATCATTTGGAATGTCATATTTGATGCAGAAAATACTTCAACAATAAGTTTGTGATTAATTTTACGGACTTGAGAACTAAAATCAGAGAGCAAGAAGATGCCAGCACTGTTAAAATCCTTCATCCACATCTCTGGAAGAACTATTAATTTCCCACTGATGCCAGCTTGTTTCCAGGAAATAAGACCTCTAAGACTAACTGTAGTCTTGTCATTCCAGTACCACCAACTTTTCACAACAGTAAGTATGCAAGTTCATTAACCAAATTCAACTCCCATGACGCACAAAGACCCAGCACATCCATGTTTGCTAGGTTCTACCCAAAAGAGCTAGTTCCCCATTTTCCCACTCAGCCATAACAAGAAGGGGCAAAGCCACCATGCACTGGGTTGCGCTTGTGCACATGTACAATGCTGGGTAACCCCCCTTTAGCTCTGACAGTAGGTTCAAATAAATGCATTTTTTGTAATCACAAAAAGAAAATGAACAAATGATTTTCAGTCCTTAAGAATAGTCTTATTACAATTGCTAGATTTTGATTTCTCTATTGCTTAGCCCTTTTATTTTGTTGGAAAGCTGTTGATCATTTTGTCTATCTCGCAACCCATCTTGACAAATATTGCAAATCTCTCATCACATGATAATTGTTCACATATTTAGGATAAACCTAAAGAGATATCGAATTATAGATACTTATCGGAAAACATATTGTGATGACATCTCACTGTGGATGCTTATACAAAAATAGGTTTCAGAATCAAACAAATGCAACAGTTAAGTCGGGCTCTCAGAAAGAAATGAATATTTATGTGAAATCAGGCCTAACACACACGTGCGCAAACACATCCGTAGTTTCAAAAATCCTGGAAGCAGCAGCAAGAGTAAGGATCAAATAATAAAGCACATTGCATCATAAAGCATTGCGAATGACAGTTCTGACGTGCCTTGATAGTGAACTTTAACTAGAAATCTCACACTGAACAATTGTATGAATTAGGATACATATTTACTCCCTGTGACCATGCGCTTATGTATCTAAAAAAGTAAAAAATTTATCTATTTCTAAAGGGAAATGCCCTCTGCAGAATATGTGAAATGACTTTTTTTATAGGCCAAAAATAAAGGTTCTACTCTCAAAAATGTTGAGAAAATCTGATGACATTCCACTTCCCAGTTCCAAATCCATAATTAATTTCTATTATTGGCTGATTGCACATAGAAACAGGTAATTACACATTGATATATATATACCACAATAGTCTAAATTCATACCTTCTCAAGTGCTTGTTTAGCTCGTTTATTAGCATCCTTGTACTTTTCCTTCTGCCAAAGATCATAAAAAAAGAGGTTATCATCACATGGTGGAGATGGTTTTCCAAATTAAAGGCAGTGATAAATAAGAACAGAACAACCCCTAGCTGCATGCACAAACATCAAATTTTGACAAAATCAACAGGGGTCGATGAGGAGCAAAAGAAGAAACAGAGAAGAGTTTGGGGTTATGAAGGAAATAGTCATTACAAGATCTTGAGGAGTGAATATCCAATTTGCTCTGTGGGTCGAAGTCGTAAAATCCGCCATTGATCTCTGTCTCTAACACATAAGAATAAAAAGGGTATCAGTCTAATACATCAGTGTGTTTTTTAAGGACATTGTTTGGTTCTATTTATAAGAGTTCATTGAGATAGAGGAGAAGATAGAGATAAGTATATGTTTTTGGGAGTTCTCAATATAATTGATTTTTGTATTTAGTATTAGTGTAAGATAAATAAAAATAAATTAAAGGCATTGAACTGTGTGTTCAATGAAGGCATTGACAAAAACTTAGGATGTTTCTTTCCCTGTCTTTTCAATAGCTGAAAAATGAAAACAAAAAAAGAGCTATGCAGAGTAAGGTGGGTAGCATAGTAACAAGCAGGCAGTCCACTGTCGCCTTTCAACAAAATGCAGCATACAGCTTCACTTTCACTAACAATGTCGACTTTGCAATATCAGTAATTTTAGAAACCAGTATCAATACAAACAAATACTTGATCCATCTATCATTCAGAATTCAACTCCTTTGGCACAATCCTCTACATTCAAACAGATGCAAATCTACTCTATTCCCACATACCATGCTGCATCCTAATCTTGCAAAAGAGAAAAAAGAAACTGAAAATGCAAAGAACACACAGAGGATACTTCCAATTCCATTTTCAAGATCAATCCAAACCTTGGGAGCAACTACCTGAGTCCTTCCTAACACAGCTTTTACACCCCAACACAGCTAATAAGAAACAAATAGACTTTGTCCACGATAACCTAAAAATGAGGCTTCTTCTCATGGAACGATAATCAACTCAATAGTACATTACAATAGCTAAAAACCCTTACCGTCACTGATACTGCCGCTGATGACGGAGTCCGTGTCGAGGAAGGAATTTTGAGGCTTGAGGATCGGGAGTTGGCTTGAGTTAGTGACCCTCTTTGGAAAATAATTAAAATCAAGAAAGAAAAAACCCTAGCCCCTAATTCATTGTCTCCTCGTTTCCTTTATTTTCAATTTTTTAAAAAAATTGCATAAGTTTGAGTATTTTAAAAATTCGACTAAAAACTCATCGTGTTAAAAATATATATGAAAACCTCTATCATAATGTTTGGATTCGTTTTTTAAGTGTTTTGTTGTGTTTTATGGAGATAGAGAGAGAAAAACAAAGATAAATAAGTGTGTATTAGAGATAGTATATATGTTTGGATTTGTTTTATAAAATAATTTAAAATAAGTATTGTATGTTTAATGTTGTGTTTTGGGAGACAAAAATTACTATTCATTATCAATTCATAGTCAAATCATATCTTTTTTTATATATTTTTATGTATATGTATGTATATATATATACGTATGTATTTATGCTAAAACAGTTTAAAACACCTAGATAAGGTATTTCTGAATGATGGCAAACATTGGGTGTGTTTTGATTCTTCCCAGAGATAACTTGAAAATGAAAACAAACATAGCGTATATATTTTGTGAAATGTTGCACACGTTTCTCTTCTGTCAATGACCTTTAACGGTATCAATTTTTTTTAGTGATTTGTTTATTATGTTCTTATTTTAGTAATTATTGATCTTTTTTAATTATAAATGAACAGTTTAAAAATATTATGTAATTAGTAAAATATATTTTTGCATTTATATATATGTATACACGTAATTGTACATAAGTATACACAATTATATATGAAACAAAATTCTATATATACATATATTTAATGTAATATATATTATATACATATGTATGTATGTAGCGGAGGTGGGCATCGGACAACAACAAACTCGTTGTCGCCCCCCAATCGGGGCGGGGAGATGCTGATGTCGCCATAACTTTGGGTGGGCATAGTTGTCCAAACATCACGGAGAAGCATGCTGGTGGAGGTTGGCAGGGGGAGGCGGAGGCTGGGGGTGGAGGACTGGAGGCGCAGGAGGGGTCAGTGGAGTGGCTGGCGATTGAGGGGGGTGATACCACGATCCGTTTTTTTTAACTTTTATTTATTTATTTATTTGTTATATTTTTGTTTTGTAAATTTTAATATAATGAATTAATTTAATTAAGTATTTTTATGCCTAAACATATTATATTAAAAAATTAAATTTTATTTATTGTAATTTATTTATATAATATGATTTTAAAATATATCCAACACAAAAATTAAATTAATTAATAATATTTTAGAAATAAAATCATGTATTTTGATTTTAAAAACTTATAAATAATATTTAATAATCTTAAAATTTTGATATTTTCATATGTAAATATGTATAATAATTTAATTTGATGTAATAATATTTTTTATATATAAATATTGATGAACAATATTTTTTAAGTATTTATCATACTTTTTTCTTAACAAAATATGAAAATGTAAAGAATTAACTAAAAAAAAATATTGATGGAGGTAATTTTGTCTATTAAAAGAGGATTGGGCTGAAAATGCATCAAAAGGTTATACAATTCACATGTCCAGCACATGTAGACAACTCTCTATTTTTTTTAACATAGGAAATCTTTTTATAGAGATTATAATTACATGGGGGTTTTTTTGCTTTTTACTTAACACATATAAGTATTTAGCAATTTTTTTATAACACAGGGGGTAAATATGCAATTTTCTCATATTTTTGTAGCCCCTAATTTTTTGTAGCCAATAGAGCAAATTCTCAAATTGTCTCTTTAAAATATATAAAAATTTTAGGTAAATCACATTTTGCCATCTGAGCTACATCTATTTTTAAATTTTGCCATCTAAATTTATTTTTATGTCAACTTACGATCTCAATTTTGTGAAATTTGCACTGCACCACTTGCGATCACTTTTTTTTTTATTTTTCTGACTAAGAAACATTACATATTGTGCATATGTGAAAATCACATCACATAATTCTTAAATATCACATGTTCACTGTATATGATTTTTTTTCGACAAAAAACTTGATTGAAAAATATATAAGTGTAAAACTTTTTAAAATTAAATAATACATTGATAAAATTTTTAAATATTAAAATATAAAAATAATTATAATTCGAATAACAAAATATAATTAACTAAAAAAATTTAACTGAATAAGTTTTATGCAATTTGCCTTTCAAGTCTCAAGCGCTTAAAAGTGGAAAAGAATGAAGAAATGGGAAATATAAAGAATTCTGAGGAAAAAAACAGCGGAGTTTGCGCGTTTGACCGTTGACACGACGGTAAAGTTCATGAAATCCGAAATCCAATCCATCCAACCCCCCTAAATTACTATTTCACCTTTTCCCCCACCCACTTGCGTTTTCAACTCCGTGCCCTCCACTGCTCTGATTTTCCCTTGTTTTTTTTTATATATACTAATAATTAATGGCACATTATATATATATATATAATTACATAATATTATCTATTTTATTTTATAAAATAATGATAAAAATTGATGCGTGCAAAAATAGTATGGGTCCAACAAGTTTGGTGAGAAACGAAACCTGCGAAACATGACCAAAAATTTTGAAAAGAATAAATGATATGAAGGGTAAACTTAAATATTCAAAAATTAGTACGCTAAAAGATTTTCTTTTATAATAGTATAGATTATGGACTTCTTAAATAAATTATGTGTGCAAGTATCTTAAATGTTGATTTACGTCTATTATATAATAAATCATCGTTTTCTTCGTGTATTACTTGATGTATAGCTTGGTAAACCGATTATACTAAAACAAATAAAAAAATTCAGTACTTACCAAGTACCTAAACAAAAATTCGATTCATTAATTATTTTTGACAAATTTTAATATTCGGTATGATTTTGATATTTGATGCTGGTATAGGTATCATGCCGAATGTTATTTTGTTAAAATAAAATATATATTTTTTAACTATATATCAAACTAAAACATCATATATATATAAATATATATATATATAATATTGATTTTTTATAAAAAATCGAACCAAATCAAAATTTGTTTAGTTTTTACTGAATCGAATCCAACAATTCAAATTTATATTCAGTACATTATTTTGGTCATTTAAATTTCAATTCGATTTAATTCGGACCAATTCCTCAAACCAACAGCCGTAAATGTATGTATGTATATTATATAGTAATGGGACTTTATTTTGGTCTTAATTAGACTCTATTTTATAATTATGTGGTATTTTACCTTTTTAAATTAAAATTTCAAATTTTAGTATACATTTTCTAGCTTTATAGTAGTTAGGGTTAAACATTCCAATCCAGTAATGCTAATAATTTTTATTTTTTTACAACAAGCTGAAATTTATAAATTCACCAAAGTGTTTGGTTTCGGTTTTGGGCCATCTCTGAACATTTTTATGTTTGGCTTGAATTATTTTGCCAATTTTTTACTAGTGTTTTGGAGTGTTATGATTAGAAAATACTATTTATTTTAATCCACTCACAACTAAATAAATTATATACATACTCATACATATATATATAAAAGAGACATGATTTGACAATGAACAATATTTTTTATCTCCCAGTAACCAACATCAAGCATACCATACTTATTATATATTATCTTTAAAAATAAATCCAAGCATACACATTGCCTCTAACACATACTTATTTATTTTTGTTTTTCTCTCTCTATCTTTACAACATACACTAAAACAGGTTAAAAATAAAATCAGACATAGTGCACTTTTTCTAAAAAATTACAACCATCTATTCAAATATTTTTATATTTAACATAATCTTAGGAATCGTATTTAAATTACATGTATCGGCTGAAAGTTAAGGAAATGGATGATCGGTCAAAATGACATTTAACGCTCATAAATGAGGATTTTCACTTTCAATATTTTGTAACTACAATCTCCTTTTCTTATTATAAATTATGTGCAAACGAAGACATCTACTCCATACTTTTTTCTTCCGTTACTGAACAGAACGGGGAAAAAATATACTATGATAAGAAAGTACCAAAATCTGTGGAAAATTGCATTTAAGAAAAAGATATTTGTAATGTAAAATCAGTCAACGATAGTAAATTTCAATCGACGAATTTTATTATTCAAGTAATAAATTAATAAAATATCGATAAATTACGGGTAAGCGATATCGAATTACTACAATATTTTGATTGGTTCTCAAGATTTATTATCCTATTGCAATATTTCTAGCCTAAGAATGAATTTTCATAATTAAAAAATAAAGAAATACTAATTTAAGACTTTGACTTGAGCGAGTTATTGCAACCTCCCTACGTAAGAGCGTGAACATTAAAAAACCCCTAAATCTGTCTCACCTGAGGAACGACGTCGTCTTTGCCATGCCATCACAGTATATATAGCCCGAGGCCCCCAATTCAGTAGCATAGAATTCATTTTAACAGAAAGGGAAGGAAGGAACAGCAAAGAGCAGGAAAATCAAGAGAGAGAAGGGGAAGAAAATCATGCATTGTGCTGTAGCAGCAGTGTCAAGCTCTCCAATATTCACGCCGTCACCGAGAAAGTTGTCTCCGATTTTCTGCAAGCCGGCGACATCTCCTCCGCCGGCGACGCTGTCGTCTCCGTCGTCGTATGCGATCAAGAACATACGAGGTTCGTTTAATGGAGGGGAAGAGGAGGACGTAGGGTCGCCGAAGGCGCCGGCGATGTTGAAGAGGAAAAGACCGGGGAGGATTAGTATACCGGTGGCGAGTTTAGGGTTTGAGGATATTAAAACGACGACCGATTTGGATAGGTCGAGTGATGTGGAGTTGGAAGGAGAGGGTTATTCGGTGTGCTGTAAGAGAGGGAAAAGGGGAGGTTTGATGGAGGATCGCTACGCTGCCGTCTTGGGTCTTCAAGGGGATTCTAAACAGGTTTGTTTTTCTTTTCTTAAATCCTAATAATATTTCTGATTCAGAGGTTTTGGTGGAGTTGATTTTATCGGTTCGGTGTGATGATGTTGGATTTGTAGTTGGATGGAACCTTTATTAGGTAGTGTGCTTTCCTTGGAGTTTGAACTATTGAAGATTGATTGATTTGGTTGTTCAACTGAAAAAAACTATATTATTAATTATTATGATAATGAGGAAACTTTTATTTATGAATGAGGAGTATTAAACAGTTGCGGTTAGATTATTTCCTCTCCTTGTGTGGAGGATTATGTTATGTTGTCGTATAGAGAGAAGATGGATCAAGTATTTTAACATATGATGAACTAGCATAGACTACAGAAAAAAAAAAAAGAATGGGTTGGGGAGCACAAATGGAAATAATCATGATCAGTGAGACATAGATTTTTGTCTTTTGTTTTTTTCTTTAAAGTTCCAATGATAATTATATTAAAATTAGCATTGATTGTGATTTCAGGCTTTCTTTGGTGTATTTGATGGTCATGGAGGAGCTGGAGCTGCAGAATTTGCAGCACAGAATTTGCAGAAGAATGTTATGAATGAACTGTCAAAAAGACGTGAAGAGGTTGAAGAGGCGGTGAAGGAGGGGTACCTCATTACAGATGGTGAGTTTTTGAAGGAAGAAATCCGTGGTGGTACCTGCTGTGTGACAGCAATGATTCACAAAGGAGACCTAGTGGTCTCCAATGCCGGGGATTGTCGTGCTGTTATGAGTCGAGGAGGAGTTGCTGAGCCCCTCACAGTTGATCATAGGCCTTCACTGGATGATGAAAGAGAGAGGATTGAGAGTCTGGTGAGCACTATTTGTTTCTTCTTCTGCAATGAAAATGTATATAAAACTGTAAGGAAATAATTTGACCCATTATGCATTGCTAATGGTTTAAATTTCATTTGTAGGGCGGCTATGTGGACTGTTGCCGTGGTGTTTGGAGAGTGCATGGGTCCCTTGCCGTATCAAGAGCAATTGGAGATCGCCATCTTAAAGAATGGGTGATAGCTGAACCGGCAACAAAAGTGTTCAAGATTGAACCAGAGTGCGAGTTCTTAATCCTGGCTTCAGATGGCCTATGGGACAATGTGATTTGTTAAACTTTGTCTATCTTGTTCGTGCAAATTGATGCTTGGTCAATACCATTGGATGCTAAATCATATCCTACTACCATTGCAGGTTAGCAATCAGGAAGCAGTAGATGTCGTCCGATCGTCATGCATCGGTGTGGACAAGCCAGAAGCATTCTATGCTTGCAAGAAACTTGTTGATTTGTCACTAACAAGAGGATCTCTTGATGACATAAGTGTTATGGTTATTCAATTAACTCAATTCATCCAGTAACTAATATAAGGAGTAACAGCTTAGATGGTAATTGTCTCTTCCAGCTGCTAGAAGCTTGCAGACTCTTGAAAATTCACATCAGCCCCCCTAATTATGCATATGAGTAACACCATGTAACTTGAACTATATCCATAAAACATCCTAGATATAGCTTTTTCTTGCACATCTTGGCCATTTCACCTGCCAGAGTAGAGGGATTTTGCCATTAGCAAGAATTTAATAGTACAAGAGTATATTGTTCATATTCTAACTTATCAGACAGTACTGTAGTCAATAAATTGTGGAGTTGTAATGGAAATATCTCAACTCCAATGATGAATATAATAGCCTGTATTAGGTACCCCTGTTCTTTCTACGGCTTCTATATTATTCTTGAATATCAATGAATATATTTAAATCTCAAAAGCCAGATGGATGGTTGTGATTGGTCTTCCTCCTGTTTTAAATTCTTGTAATCCCATATGCAATTCCTGGCATGCATCAACTTTGATGGTGATGGAGCAAGTTGAGTTGGCTATGACAACCCGCATTCTGAAAACGTGTTTATTGGGTGGATTTCATCTTTAGATTCTTATATTCAAAGAAAGGGATGGCAAGGCAATGAAAGGCATTAGGTCTTCAGTTGGTCCACATGGTCAGGTCTGGCAGCTGCTTACTCGTTCTTTGTGAGATGGGGCTTCCACATTATACAATTATCAATGGACTCTGGAAGCGTGTTTCACACCTAATGAATTATCTCGTGCAAGGGCAATTGTTTGGAAATTAGCGCATGTTCTGGAGCATTGGCGGGTGGGCGCTGTTACAGATTGTAGTATGCGGTTCTTATGCACATCAGTCAAAAAATGATAATATGCCACTAATTGTTTATAATTTGTACATATTTCTAATAAGATTAAAAGTTGGAGATAATTACGCTCATTTCTTGAAGTTTGATGTAATTTTATGTGAACTTTTGTGGTTCGTAAAATAAAATCTAGCATCTATAAGGTTCGCTTAACAAATAAGTTCCTTTATTAGTAAAAATTCTTTGAATTTGTTGATATTTACAAAAAAAATGAATGGAGATTAGTATTTACCGTTAATTGATTTATTACTGACTTATTTCAGGTCGAAATAATTTTTTATGATTAAACTAATTTTGTAACAGTGAAAATATACCTCTTTATATGCATCAACACCTAAAGATGTATGAGGGTAATTCGGTCATAAAATAATTTATTTAACCTGTAATAAAATCAATAATAAATTAATCAGAGGTAAATATAATTATTTTTTCGATCTTTTTGTTAATGTAAATTCAATAAATTGTAACTAATGTATAGATTTATTTGTAGAAGGAAGCAAATTTCGGAGGTACTACATGTAATTTTCCAAACTATATGGGGTCTATGTGTAATGACACCAAACTTCAGGAGAGGGAAGTGCATTTATCCCTTAAAATTAGTCATTTAATGTATGTATACTTTGTGACAACTTTAAGATTATTACTTAATACTTTGTCACTAAATATTATTTTTTAGGGTAAAGTACAATGAACTCTACTGAAATTTATCATAATTATAAAAGTAAATTACAACGACCTCCCTTGAAGTTTTGCATAATTACGAATATTCTCCTTGTTGTTTGAAAAGCTACTAATACCCCTTGATTTTAACTGTCCTTTAACAATTAGTCAAATCCGTTAGATTTCTATCTATTTCTTATGATGAACTTTTGTGGATTAAAAATTATAAGATTTTTATTTATTCTTTATTTTTTTGGACTAAGTGGATAATTTGTTTTTAAAATTTTAAAAAAAATTCATCCACCCTGTTTGATTTTTTATAAGTTTTTTATTTTTTAAAAAAAATAAAAAAATACAGTTAGGCAAAGTTGATAATTTCATACCTCCATCGAAAAATTACATAATTTCTTCAAACATCATGGGGGTATTTGTAATTATTCAAATAATGAAGAGATAATCGTGATTATGACAATTTTTAGGAGAGGTTGTTGTAATTCATCCTAATTATAAATACTTTCGTTGTTTGGATAATTACAGATTTCTCCCTAAAATTAATGATCGTCTAACCATTATCCCCTTGTGACAATGAAAATATCTGTAAGACAACCATTAATTCTAGAAGGTATTTATAATTTTTCATATCAAATGATATTTATAATTATAATAAATCTCGTATGAGCGTTTTCTAATATATGCTATTTCTTAGTGTAGTGAGTTTTGATCTTTATGCCAACAAGTTTCTTAAATTCCATCATAAATTTGAAGTAATTATATTTGGGAATTAAGTATCTAGGAATATTTGTTAGGTTGAAATAATACACTCCAACATAATAGTATGGGTATTAATTCTAAGTAATTTTCTTTTCTGAAAGAGTCAAAGACTTGGAGCAATTGGAGAACACTGTTCTTCCCAATCCACTCAATATACAAAATAAAAGTATTTGAGTAGGAGACTTTAGAATTTACTTTTTCAAACAAAATACAGAGGTTTTAATATGCTGTCAGAAGTGGGATTTGAACCCACGCCCTCTCACGAGGACCAGAACTTGAGTCTGGCGCCTTAGACCACTCGGCCATCCTGACTTGTTTGTTAACTTATATCTGTCAAACTTTACAAAGAATTCAAATCCTCTAAGAGCCTACATTCTCCTCTTCAGGAGATATACCAATCATGACCCTAAGATATTTGTAAGGTTCTTGAACATCGTATAAAATAAGGATAATTACACCACTCTCCCAGATGTTTGGTGTATTACTAGACGTAAAGATCTCTTTTAATTTGAAAAATTAAATTTAATACTCTTGACGTTTGTTTTCGTTCAATAAATAGTTCCATTTGTTAATAAAAAATTCACCAAGTTAAAAAAATTGAATTAAAATTTATATTTATTCCCAATTGATTTATTACTAACTTATGGCAGGTCAAATAAATATTTTCTGATCGAACTACAGTCATTACATCTTCACACGTGCTAATGTATGTGGAGGATATATTTCCACCCTTATAGCGGTAGTTTTGTTAAAAAATATTTGTTTGATTTGTAATAAATTAATAGTAAATCAATCGAGAATAAATATAGATTTTCTTTCGATCTTTTTTTTTTCTAGTATCAACAAATTTGATAAATTTTGATTAATTGATGAATCTATTTATTAAACAAAGAAAAATAGCTAGTGTGCCAAGTGTAATTTTCTTAATCACAAGAAGTCTATGTGTGTCTTTAGCCCAACAACATATTGTAGAAGTTATAAGCTCATTCAAACGGGTCTCTACTTGTGCTTCTCAAACATGCTACTCCAACACAATTCTCTCAAATATTTCCCACAACATTGGCGGGCAGAGTGGGTACATAATTATTTTTTACAAGTTGTAAGAGATCTAGAGAGTATTTGGCTTAACTTAAAAAATCATACAAATTCATAACTCTACTGAGATACTTTTTAAGCATTATTTGGTTTTTAGGAATGAAATAATGATGTGAAATAAATTATATTTGAACACAGTTCCTGTAATTGATATACACAAGAAACTAAAAGGTAATGAGATTATCATTTGTTCGTTAATTCAATTAACATGATTCGTAGCTAAAAAAGAATGATTAGTAATGGAATAAAATTACTTTTATAACAAATTTGTCCTTTAATTATTTATTTGTATTTTATTGAATGTGTTGAATCCAATTGAATAATAATAGTATCTTTAAAAATTGCTTCTAGAAAATTATAAAACATCTTATTCTCGTATATATAAGAGAAAAAATTATTTATTTACATAAGAAGTAATTTGTTAATTGAATAAACACGCATATAGTATTTTCTGCAAAGAAATCATATAGTTCCAACCCATTTAATCATAAAGCAACTACATTATCTTCACAATTATAGAGAATGAATAATCCCATCCCTTACATGAGAGTAAGAATTTCTATGGAATGAGTACACTCTCATTCCTAAATCATACGACTCATATATGTAATGTAAGAACAAACTTCAAAATGCCCATCCTTCTCCCGCTCAGATTCTACGCACTAATCACTCCCCCAAAACATATACAACTTGATATCTTTTTGAAAAAGAGCCGTGGTTTCTCTCAGACAACAAACTCGAGTTTCCCTCAGTTTTACTTTCATCATGAGAAAAATATACCAGCATCGTATTTATAAGCGAGCAGTAGAAAATGTGTGTTATCTTGTTGGGCACCTTGCTTTTCCAAAATACAAATTATCCTCCACTAACGCTGCAAAAAATTGCTGGACTACCAAAGAATTTTACAAAGAAATATCAACACCCTATGGATGAACCCAAATCACATTATTCTCTAATTTGAACTAAGCACCCGCCTTTAGTCCTTCAACTTCTAGAAAAGTGAAAGGTGATAATAAAAGAGACTAGAAAATACAAACACATGAAGCGACCATCGGCATCCTCTTCTTCTCCATAAGCAACCGCTACGTTTCGAGAAATCTTCACCACATCCACACATTAGTAGGAGCCCATCGGTGGCATCCCAAACTGCGGCATAGGGGGCATGCCCATGCCCATGCCCATCCCCATACCGCCCATGGGCGGAGGTGGGGGTGGTGCAGCAAAACCGCCTCCCATACCAGGACCTCCCATGCCTGGCATAGGTGGTGCAGGTAAAGCAAGGGGCAGCAACTGGGCGTACATATTCTGCATCAAACAATCAAGCAGATCAGTCATTTTAAGCAGTGAGTGAAATATTTTTCATGCATGTGAAATGTGACGCTTGATTCAGCTTAAAGCAAATCCAATGCAAAATGTTATAACTAATATGTAACACTTTGGAAGTTAAACAAGTATTCTAATTCAACAGAATGGTAACTCAGCTGAGTCTTGGATGACCAAACATTTGTTAGAGTATATACCTGTTGCTTGATGACATCTTTCTCTTCACTCTCTTTAGCCTTCTCTTCATTCATAGCCTCGATTTTGTCCTTAATTAGTTCATCAACTTTGCCAGTGTATTCCCGGATGAACTGCAAGAGAGGGAAACAATGAGACATGCCTACATATGAAACAAGCAACCAACAAAAAAGTATCCTAATTGCTTGTGACAGCTCTTTCACATATTATGAGTACTGTAAAAGAAATACACAACAAAGTAGGGTATAAGGCATGAGGAATCACCTGTAACAAATAGGGGAAGGCAAAGTCAATCATGTTGTCCATCCAGGCAAGTTCAAGCGCAACATCCGGGCGGACCAAATCATAACAAACAAAGAGGCATGATGCAAAGCACTCCTTCTTTCCCTATAAAAATATAGAAACAACAGTTAAGACAGCTGATTCCACCCATACACAGA
The DNA here is from genome assembly GCF_026168435.1 of Sesamum indicum. Lineage (NCBI taxonomy): Eukaryota > Viridiplantae > Streptophyta > Magnoliopsida > Lamiales > Pedaliaceae > Sesamum > Sesamum indicum. Next base: position 15,529,564 of record NC_142660.1, on the reverse strand, counting down.
TGTTGGGGTCTTCAAAAGCAATGGAGGCACTCATGTCAACTAGTAGAAATATGAATCATTATACCCTTAACTGTTTCTTTAGTCGGGCAACAAACTGCAAAACCATATCAAAACAGGTTGAATTTTTAACTGATGTTTGCAGTGAAAAATCAAAGTCAGCCGCTCATCCCGGACAACAACCGTCTAACTTCTGAGTTAACAAGGTTACAACAAGAATACTAGTGGGCTTCCTAGTCCCTATAAATCCAAATTAAAATAATATAAAATGGAATCGTACATGGCAAGCCCCATACCATATTTTGACCCAGAAATAACATATGAGCAGGCAACATATAGAGAAATAATTGATGTTTCTCCCATGAAACTTTCAAACTTTCAAGAAGAATTTATGTAGAGCTATGATCTACCATACCTGTTCAATAAAGTACACAAGTAACTCCTCAGCAAGTTCACGATCACCAGATTGTGAAGCTGTCTCCATTGCATCTTTGTAAAGATTATCTTTCTTTGACAATGCAATTGACTGCTTCCATCTGCCTGCCTTCTTGTAAATGTAGGCTGCAACACGCCTCATCTCAAGCAGTTCATGCTTCTCAATCTGCATATGCATAAAGGATGATGCATACATATGCCATTATAGAGAGAAGAAATTTGAGTATGTACTGAAATTATAATTCACCTTTTGAGCAAGGCCAATCTGGTCAAAGTTATCATGCAAGTCAATCGATTCACGTAGTCTGTCATAATCCTCCTCCTCTACATAGATCTCATTGAGAGCCTCATTGACTGCAGAGACATTATTACTCTGAACTGCTACCATATATGGCTTAACAAGACGCAGGTGGCCAGCCTATGTGGAGCAAAACAAAACATTTTAAGAATTAAGTTAAAGCTGAGCCTCCACATCAAACACTTACAAAATGACATTGTATATAAAACATCATACAGAAGTGTAAAAACCTTTCTCATTATGTCCACAACACGAGTGTGATCCACACGAAGAGCAAGGACATTCAGGACATCATTAATGAGATCAGGGTGCTCTTGCAAATAGAAGTGCACAGCTTTATAGTACAGCTCCACATTGGCAACTTTGACAATAATATCTTTGAATTGCATATGATCCCAAGCTTCTGGGGAATGATTCATAACGGTTGTTGCAGCATTATCAAACTCATCATACTGGATATACAAGTAAGTTAGCTCTTGCCAGTGCTGTTGTTCATCACATGCTCGGATCAGCTTAGGTATATTGAGACGTGTAGAGAACAATTTGATGTGCTCCATGAGCTTCTCATGGCGGTATCTAGCATACAGGACACCCAACTCTGTAAAGATACCCATATGTGCACGTTCCAATCCTAGACCACTCTCCATGAGAGATATAAGTTCATTAAAGCATCCTCTATCCTGATAATACTGGCTAACCTCTTCCAAATCATCCACCTACAAGTGTCACAAATGATGTAACACAATAAATTTTAGCTCGTAACTGTAACCAAAAGATGTTGATTTTCTGTAAGGAAAAATCCTACAGTAGAAACAATTTGACAATCTATAAGTACCTGTACAATGATGTTGAGACCACATATCTGAGCCAGGCGGAACTCCTCCGCATCCACACAGGCAAAACAGACTTCCTTCCATGTCTTTGCACTATTAGCTTTCCGCGCTGCATCAACAGCACCTTGGAATTGATTCAGCTTCACTAACGTGCTTGCCAACTTACCCCAGTTAGAAATAAATGCAAAAATAATCTTTGCAGCCTCATATAAAGCTTCATCATACAAGCGGTCACCGACATTAGGCAGATTGGCAACATTTGGCATGAGAATAAATTCTTCAATCTCACCCAGCCTATCAATTTTGGCATATGCATAAATAAGCTCACTGTCCACTTTCGGCTCCTTTGTTTTTTGCCTAACCATGAGAAGATACTTCACCAGGTCATGATAAACATCAGCATCTTCGGCAGCTCGGATAACTTCCAGGAATTGAGTAGTATCATCAGCACGAATAAATGATTCTATTGCATCGCTCACAAGTCCTTCCCGAAGTTGAGCTTTAGCCACTTGACTCCAAACAGCATCTTCTTCAACACGGAATGCAAATTCTACAGCTCGGTTGATATCACGAATATTATCCAGCAACACATTGACAGCTTGGATATTCAAATTGAACTTCTTGAAAATGGCAAATGCTTCTTCGTATAATTGAGCTTCCACAGCAACTTCTCCAACAGCAGGGCCATCAAAGTTATCCAGTCTATTGACGTAGTCCATAACCCTCGATGGATCAGCCTTGATTGCAGTCAAGATAAGCAAGTTCTGCAGGTTAAAGTTCCCGCTGAATGCCGAGTTTTGAAGCACGATCTTTTCCAGTAGCTCAATTAGCTCATGAGGAAGATCAGCGGTCATAAAAGCTTTAACAGCAGCAGACACCTGCTCGGGGCTTTTGCTTTCAGGCAATGCAGTGGATACAACTTGATCAATGAGCAATCTTCTGAATTCATTTTCAGGATCAAGAACTTTTGCCCAGAGATCACCGTCCATTCTTTCAACAACATACCTGAGGAAATTACGACAGTGAATATCAATTCCCAGAAAAGATATGATGTAAGAAACCAGGCAGTCAAACCATAAAATTACAACCTGGCTTGCAGCTTGAACAAAGAGTTCTTATTTGTTACATTAATGAGTTCATCATCACATTGCCCTCTCCTGTATGCAACAACAGCAAGGGTCGGATCACGCTTCTCACAGTATTTACCCACAACACGTGAATCATAGTATGGGTTGGTGGTGAGGAAGTGCTCTGGATTGTTGTTGCTGTCTATTATGATTTTACCCAAAGCATTATGGACATGCACATCTTGGCTTCCCTCACTCACAAGATGCTCTAGAAACTGAGTAAGTAGGCGAAGCCGATTCCTGCAAGCCAAACGTCAGCATAAGAATATCAAGAAAAAAACTGCCTTGACGAAAAGTTAAGGGAAAGCAGACAAGGTACCTTTTCTCACACTCCGCCACCAGAGGTTCAACTGGAAGCAATGAACGGACTGAGAGGATAAGGCCTTTAATGAAATCTTCAGGACACTCATCATCTAAGAGCTGCCCAACAACTAATGGAGCATTTCCTGGATTTACCTAATCAGAGTGACAGTAAAGATTAACTTGCATGAACAACAAATTTCTTTATCCAAACAAAAAGGATAATCACAAAATACATACCTTTTGCACATAACCTTCAATATAGCGCAGCATATTGTTAGAGTATAAGTAATGTGTGAGATCAGGCACAAAGCCAAAACGGTCGCACACATTGATCAATGGCCGTGCATCAGGAAGCTTTGCTTCCATTAAAAAGTTCTTTGTCTTTTCAGGATTATAGAAATCGGATTCTCGTGTTACACGCTCAACTTCTTTAATTTGTCCAGTCTTTGCAGCTGCCTCAATGTACTTGAAGTGAATCTCAGGATCCTCACTGCCACGAATTAACAATCAGTACACGACCCAGCAAGTAATTATGAGTGGAAAGGGTCATTCCATGACAGTTAAGACGTCCAGTCATTTCTAGATAGGTTACCTGGAGCTTAGATATGATCCCAAGAAGAAATACAATCCTTCATATGATTTGAACTGCTCAAAGAGCTTAATGCACGTTTCAACTCCCAAATGTTCACAATATTCTTTTGCAACCTACATAAATTTTAATAACCAATAACAATCAATTTCATATTTCCAAGTGCATGATTACAGGAAGGAAATTTTTTACACACTTCCTAAAAGGCATATGAAGATAGACGGCTTCAACATACAAAAGTTATACACAATTGCCTCCATAAAACCTTCCATACCTGAACAATTATCTGAAGATTTCCTCTTAAATTGACCAGTAACAGATCCTTCATACACTCCAGTGCCCATTCCTTGGAAAGTGTCCCAAAGAACTCCACAAGTGCCTGAAATTACTAATCATTAAGCAACAGAGTGACCAAGAAAGGAATTGACAGATGAAGAACCTGATTTTGTAACCTGCGGCTCAATAGCATGAGTATTGACAATGACACGCTTGATATCAGGCAACTCCGAGTAATGCTGCAAGCACAAGTAAATCGCCTAAGAATACATGAACATGCACACTTTATATATTCAACAGAAGAACAAATAAGTAGACATCCAAACCTGAAGTGCTCGGACGTAAAGACCAGCTTTCTCACAGAGTTGGGCGATGCGTGGCCTGTCATAGTGACTAAACATGCCATTTGCCAAGATAGCATCAGCAACATTTGGAAATGTCACAAGATTTATCTCCAGGACCTGATTTAAAGAGTCATGTGGTGATGCCAGGTCATCAACAAGATAAAGTCAAACTTATATCAATTCACAACACGAAGAGTTAAAATTGACTGACCTTAGTTTGCAGGAAACCATGCTCTGGCAAATTTGGTTTCAGAACGTCCAACAGAAATGCTGTTGCCTCGCGGATCAGGTTCCTCTGGTGAAATAATGGATGGATGAATGGAACATATTACCAAACTAATCATCTCAAAAATTAGGTACAAAGGCACATGCTTTCAAACAGAAACAGGGGGGAAAGAATAGTCAAAGCCAAAGAGATTTATGCAAGTTAGACAAACAAACAAATAAGAAAAAAATCCAGACCTGGAGAAAGAGATCAGTAATTGTATTGTAATCAACAGGACAACCTCCCTCCATTTGAGACATCATTAGGGCAAAATTAACAGCTCCCTGCATACACCAAATCATGAATAACCATCCTTCCAAATATTAATTCCTTGCTGTCGTAACTGAACAAAGAAAGTTGAAGCAGTATATACTCAAAATAATCAGAAGGTCACAGTTTTCTTAATTGATCCAAGGATACCTGAGGATCTGCCCGAAGAATGGTTTGCAAAAGGAATAGATAGTCAGGCGTATACCCGACCTGTCGCAAGATGAAATTTTTTTCAGTGAAATTCATATGAATGGAGATAGGATATCAATAACAATAAAAAGCATAGTTCTCCCGACATTGAGATTATCCTAAATTAAATAAAAGATGAGGGTAAGAAATTTCTTGAATCACCTGTTTTGAATATATCAAGATTTTGTCAAACTCCCGACGCTCAGCGAAAGCTGCCACGACTTTTGGTGTAGCTCTGGCTTTGATATATATTTTCAGCGCAAGGTCATTGTCAACAGTCTGCAAAACATATACAAGCAAGTTCACATTATGCAATAAAAGGTATGTTTAACAACAAAGAAAAAAAAAAAAAAAAATACAAGCAGTGGATATTTAACCTTCACAAGGTCCCCAAGTTCCTCGCTGCATTCCAGCTTATCCTCAGCCAACCAATTCTCCAACAGATTCTTCTTGTTCTGGTTGACAACAAGTCGAGATAATTCCAAAGACTCAAATGCATTGAGCTTTCCTTTTGTTAACAGTGTCCCAAAGTACTGCAGTAATGGCGGTGTCTGCCCAGCTTGCACAGGAACACTCTGAAAATACAGCAGAACATCTCAATAGATTCTCAAATCACCAAAGGAAGTATGCAAGATTCTAATCGAAATCCAGGCACAATTAAATTTCACAAGGAAAATGATATCCAAGGAATTTGGACTTCTACCAACTGCGGACTTGCCACTGACAAAAAATAATTGGTAGCTAAAAGACAACAGGTACCTGAAATTTGGCAACAGTATCAGGTGTTCGGAGGATGCCCTGTGGAGATTCAGCAGCAAGCTCAGCAGCCTCTTTATACTTTGTCTGAGCAAACAATTCTTGGAAACGCTGAACAACCTGAGAAATTTATGATTGCAAAAATGTGAATAATCAGTATACAATTACAGAACATACAATGAAAGACTATATATAAAATAAGAAAAATAACATGTGAAAAATTGCTGGAAAAGTTCAGTCAGGCAACTCTAATGAAATATTCTAAAGATGACATGCAAGTCATGACATACAGGGAAATAGACTGGTTCACAGTCTCATCAATCCACTAACAAAATGAAGATAGTTGAGACTTTTAGTGCTTCAAAAATCTAGCCCGGCTCTTTATAGAGAAACAGCCATCCAGAATTCAATCGTACACCATAATTGTGTTCAACAGAAGAATCTTTACTAAACAAGCATCAATACATGGAGCATAAAAGGTCACCCCAGTTTTCATATAGAGATCTGCGAAAAAGAAGAGAATTAAGACCTGAAACTTACCAAATTCTCCGCACCAGGAAGATTTCCTCTTTTTGCAAGATTAACAGCAAGCTCCAGATTGTTTAACTGACATTGAACCAGTTAGACTCAAAATTTGAAATGACAGAAGTTTCTTTATCAATATACCATACAATGCAAAAGCTGACAAACATACTTGGCCACTGACAAAAGGAATGATAGTTGCTTCATTTACTGTAGCCAACAAAACCTGGCCTCGCCTATTAACTGCATAGAAACCTCCAACAGATGAAGCTTCTGCTGTTAGAAAAATAGGATCCGGACTTATTCTGTTTCTGTATACAGCTGTGGCAGTTTCCAGATCATACACAAACAGCAGACCAAGTTTTGTAATTACGTATATAAGACTATACTTATGGGATATCTGCAAGATAGAAATGAACATATTAAATTAGAGCAAGATGCAGAATATTTGTCATCACATATAGTCTATATTGAGGGGATATCAGCAGAAATACGAAGGAGCATCTAAAGACAGAGAGAAAAGGAAGTATGTCAAGAAGGAAATATATACCTGCATAGCCACTGGAAAATCATCAGCAAAATCTGGAGGGAAGAAAAGATCTGCTTGCTTTTTCGTAAAAGATGGTTTCCCTGAAAAAGTTGCCAGTATTAACCCACGTAGAAGGCATAAATAGAATGAAAGTAAGAATAAAAAAACAGACATGCTGTCTATTATACAAAAGCAGTGAAAATAACCGAAGAGATAGAAATCAATAAAATTAGAAGATATATCAACCTGGCTGAGCACCAAGCTCAATAACATGCAACTTAGATGTAATTTGACCAGCATTAGAGGTCTTTGTGGCAAAAGAAATAAGTATTGAATCCTTATCATTCCCGGCTACCTGCTCAAAGGTATACAAAAAGACAGAATAAGCAATTTGCTCAGAAACAGCCGACAGTGCATCAGTGATCTAAAGAAAGGAACGCATACTCTGAAAGACGCAAATGATGCCGCATGTGCTTCAAGAGCTTGACTTCGTTGCTGATCCACAGAAAATAGCTGCATGTTTCCTTTGACCAGTTGGGGCCGCTAAAGAAGGAATTTCATCTCAGTAAGTTTGTTTCAAGAAAACCCATAAAAGCCAGCTAGAGTTTGAAAAATAGGCTATATCCCCATAGCACGGCAGCACAAGATCTTTGTATAACTTTGATCTACTTGAAAATAGAAAGTCTTGAACACAATTTCCAATAGGAATAAAACAACCCACAAAGTAAAGGGAAAGAAAGAAATATGTGAATATTCCAATTGTAGATAGATTAGCTTGAAAAGCATTAGACCAGAACATAACATCGCGTCACATAAAGCAAAAGTGTTGTACCAGACAAAAGACCACCACTGAAACAATTCAAAGTAATATCAAAAGTGATGGTATAGCACATAGCAACCTAAATAAGTAATTTAAAGAACAGAAGCACTTTAAGATCCACAGTAGCTTCAAATGAGCATGTAAATAATATAATTCTCAAATTCAATATAGAAAATAATTACCGTGCCACAAGAATAGAGAAGCTACAGACAGAGAAACTTGCTCCTTCGAAAGACTTCTGTGACTCAGCAACTACTCATTCTCATCATTTTAACAATTTTGGCATCTATATGTTGTTTCCTTAGTTCAGTAGAAGATACTCTTCAACAATCATAACAGCAATACGATGCCAGCTACTTTAGATGTCAATCAGTTTGGTCTAAGTTCACAAGAGAGCTACAAGTTCCACCAGAAATTATTTACAGCTTCATACTTATACAAACAGCTTAGAAGCAATAGGTGACAGATTCATTATTGTGTCCCATTATTTTATCACTATAGCAAAAATAAGAACATATCATTACATAAAAGCCCTACATGCTAATCTTGTTTTGTGGTGTATATACAACAAAATGCCACTCAACTACAGCATAACAAACCTGAGAATTTAGCTTTTGCAACTAATAAGACTAACATTGAGATGAATATGATTAAGGAAAGAATACAGAAGCCAGAGATACATATAGGTACATATCGACCCACCAGATGATGTGAGTTTCACGATGTCCTATTGAAGGAAGTTGTAAAATAAGAAGCAGTAACGAATTCAAGATGCATTCTGCTAGATGCACAGAAATTGCAAGTAAAAAAAGTCTTATACCTTTATGGAAATTCAGAGTTTTAAGTCAAGATTCCATACTTAAGTATGAGATAGTCTTCAAGGGTCTAAAATACATTCGCAAACAAAATTTTATATAACAATTAATTCATTTTATCAAAGCAGAAAGTAGGCCAGAGTGTAAGATAATTCACAAAGCCATGCAAGAATACTAATTTGAAGTTGTAAAAGAGTTTATCTTAACGAGGCAGTACAGAATGGGCAAGACAATTACTCTACATACTGCAACCAAGCCGAATTCATATGACAATATGACTGCAACAAATATCCTAATACTTGCAAATGATCAAGGAAAATAATTGGCGATCACGCACCTCGGGAGAACCAGGAGCAATTCCAATCAAAACCAACCACTTTTCAGAAGGATCGCATTTATAATTAATTATTTGGTTGTTTGCTAAATTGGCAGCTCTGTCAAACATCTTTACGGGTTCAGAATCACCTACTCAGACAGCGAGAAAAGTCTTTCAGACTAATCAGGGCACAGGAGAAAAAAAATAAAACCGTGCCATAAAATTACAAGGCCAAACAATTCAATCTTACCTTCAATCGACCAGTGATACACTGAGGACTGTGTGACTAAACCCAACATCTTAGGTGTAATCCACTTCCAAAATACAACCTATCAAAAAGAATAATATCCAGATAAGCCGACTTCACAAGACTAGCAGCTAGCCACTATAGATAATGAGACAAATTGTAAATGGCACTACATAAAGCATCAATGAATTGAATGGATTATAAAATCTTGCCTGCTCAGGCATCTGATGTGATTTCAGCTTTGCTTTAGCCTCGATGTTAAATATTTGCAAGTGATCTTGTGTAGTTCCAGGAAGTTGAGCTTCAAGAAAGAAACTAATATTTTCAGTATTTGGACCAAAATAAAGAAAGGCGAGTCAGATTATATACAAAGTTAAAACTTATTGCAATCAACCCCATTTATGACACTCTTGGATAAGTCTAACATGAAAGCAGTTACCAGCAACTCTAGCAACCAAGTATAACACAATTCAACCCAATATGTTCTCAAATTAATCCTAAATTGATTGCTGGTATTCCCATATCAATAACCTTATTAATCAAAAGTGAGAGAACTTTCCACAGAATAATAATGTGCAGCAAGCTTTAACAAAGGAAGGAATAATCATCTTCATATCCTTCACATAATCCGGACTGAAAACAGTACTTCTCTTCGTAAAGGTTGTTTAGGCTTGTCCTCTTAATGGCTTGACAATTTTCAAAAGTAACCCTATTAGACAGCAATTCCTCATAATAATTTAACACTTAAACATAACTAGGAAACGTCACCATCTTTACTTCCTATCCGAGATCATCCTGACCTGGATTTCCAACTTCTGTTCTCACGGCTTCAGCTATTGTCCTGTTGTGCGCAAGCTTTAACTTACTTGTACTTCTCTTAATATGTATTTACTGTTACTTTTGCACAAGATTCCAAGTCATTTTACCATATAAATCCAAGATATTGCCAAAAGGATATATGCTTGAAATTTGAAGGCACAAGACACTCTAATGCCAAACTAAGAAATGAAAGTGCTTTGGTAATCCTGAATTCATCAGAACTACTGCATAATATACATTCAAATAACTCTAATCATCGTGAAGCATGGCACAGAGCAATCGGTAATCATGGACATCCTAAATACAAATTATTCAAATTTATCAAAATACATCTGAAATGGCAGGCAGGCAATAAGAAGCTCTTGAATCAGAAAAGGGCTTAGAAGAACTCATTCACCTTTTAGGGCCAAAATTCTACTATTTGGATTCATAAGCGCGGAATCCGCAGTTATAGGCCGTCTCAATGGCTGCATTGGCATGTTCATATCGATAATCACCACACTGTTTTGAGGTGCCGTCTCGCGAACACATATATACTTATCAGATTCCATCGTCACATTTGTGAAAGTAATGAACTGCTGGTTGATCCCTATGCTAGTCAACTGCAATCACCATATCACACTCAAAAAGATGAATTCCATTTCGACCAATTCAAATCACAGAAAATCTCAAAACAAGATCAATAGATCTAAAATCAAACCAGAAAAAAGGACAAATCAAAAACACTAATTGCACAATTCCAAGCAACGACCTACGGCTCTCGGCACATCAAATCAAGCAATACTATAGCCAAACTCAATAGTTTCATCTCAATTGAACAGTCAAGGAGTAGGAAATGAAATGAAATGAACGTGAGAAATTCAGTTCAATACTAATCAAATAAGTACCGTGAGAGCCTCTTTCATGGTGATCGGAGCGTTTGCGGCCGCCATGATGGCCGACGAATCGAAGCCTCGAGACCGGGACCTCGGATCTGGAGAACGGATAGGCGAACCGAGAGTCAAGAACAAAGGCGTATCAGTAGGCGTTCCCGAGATCTGAAGCAGCGAAGAGAAAACCCTGGAACCCTCCGGGACCAAAAAGAATCAACAAAGAGATCTAGAGAGAGAAATACAGGAAGCGGGGGGGGGGGGGGGGGGAGAGGAGGGGTTTTCTTCTAGATAGAGAAACTACGCTAAGAAGTGTATATATTTCTCTTTACATATATATTTAATACAAATAAGTAGAAAGAAGCGACAGCAGAAATGGAATTTTGGTGAGTCGAAAATATATGAGCGAGAGATCTGAAACAGAGGAGAGAGAGAGAAGAGAAGAGAAAGTGTGTTTTTCTTGTTTGTGCGAGAGTGTCCGGTGTGGGAGGCAATCCTCTGCGGTTGGTCTTCCTGCACTTCTTGCCACCAAAATAGATTTAATTTTTTTATCATAACCAATTATTATAATCATAAATAAAATTCACAACAAATATTAATTAATTGCGAATGCATGATAGATATTTTCACAGACGAAACCAAAATACCAATTTTGTCTCGTAATTATAAATATGATAAATATTAATTATTTGTGATTGAAATTTAAAATTTTTACATTAATTTAATATAATTATTGTAAGCAATGAATTATCATGATTCTTAAATTGTATTCGATGCCACTGATTTGCCATAATATTTTAGTTATAACCATTTATCACATAGGATAATCCACTTTATTTTAATATTACTTTCAAAGACTGTTTTTTAATCGATAGATATTTGTTTGAGTTATTAATTTTCTCGTAATTTAACCATTCATTAATCAATTAATAATAAAATATAAATTATCAACTAATAATTTATAAATACCACTGCCAACAACCATTCTTATAAAACCAGATAAATATTCATAATATTTATAAATGTATAATCCAACATATGCAATTCTTTTATAGAAATAATAATTATATAATTATATTAATATTATAATAATTTGACTAATAGATTACTTTAATTTAATAATAAAAGAATAAATTATAATAAAACTCGTAGAAAGTTAAATAAATACCCATATATCCGATCAGACTAATGAGACTTGGATTTTAACTTAAATGCATCAGTTAAGATAGTTTGTGTAAAATATGATAAAAATTTCTCTAACAAATAATTTTTCATTGACAGTATAAAATTGATTTTCCTACTTATTTTTTAAAATATTTTATTTGCCACCCTAAAATATGTTTATTAAAAAATTTGTCGATAAACTTTTTTTGCTGATTTTTGTTTGTCATGTATTATAAGAGGGTATTGTATGCAGTAAATTATTTACATGAATAATATAAATATAAGTATATATGGATCATGAATATAACAAATATAGAGATAATTATAATTTCGGTCCTCAAATATAATTGTACGTGCGTTTTTCCTTCTCAGACAATTTAGTGTTGCAGTTTGCGTTCTCAAACGATTACTACTTTTAACAGTTTTTGTTATTTTTGTTAGTAGACTATTAAAGTTGATGGTAGATGTGTAAATGAGTTAGGCTTGAGTCGAGCTCGAGCTTGAACTTTTCCTTTTTAGCTCGAGCTCGAGTTCATTTTCCATAGTGCTCGAGCTCTGTATCATGTTTTTGTCTATATAAATTTTTGTGATAACTTTATATGAAAATTAGATAATATAAATAAAAATGCAATATTTTTAATATTATCTAAAACGTAGTAAAATATATAAAAACCTTAAATATATATATATATAAACTCGCGCGAGCTGATGAATAAAATATTTATAGCTCGAACTCGAATCAAGGTTTAAATTAAGCCAACTCGACTCAGTTGTGAGCCTAGTTTGATGGAATTGTGTGTTGCCAATTTGGAGGGGAAAAAGAAAGCCACTCCCTTTCATTTGCGGTTTTCTTCGAGCTTTTATCCAAATCATTCATGTCCCCGATTTTTCATCAAGGTTCAAGAGAAAAAAAGACAAAAAAATAAAAATAAAAACCACGCAATAATTTTTTTATTATAAAAATGAATTCAGGCAATAAATTTTCTTTATAATCTTAACAATAGATTGTTGATGATGTGTTTTGTGTATAATGCATAAATGTATATAGAGTAGTGAAGGGGCGGTGGGAAGTGCCCACATGTCATATAAAAGAAGAAGTATTCGCTAAAGAAAAGAAGAGAAGAATTGTTTAGTAATAGAGAGTTTAAGAACCAATCAAAATGAATTGTTAATTCCAATGACTTTCTTGTTCAATAATTACAAGTACAATGTCATTAAACTATCCAAAAAATTTCTATGTTTTAAAAAAATACATTTATTGTCCATGCGATGAATCGTTTTTAAACTCCTCTCAATAGCCCACAATACCTATTAACAATTTATAATCTAATTATATATATATAAAAAAAAGGGTCGTTTACTTTAATAAATAAAACTGAATATTGCTGAATTTAACTCCTTATTCAATAATAACTTACGTTTTCTTTCTTGGATCGTTGCTCGCTTTCAATCCATCAGATTCGATTAGAGTCTTGATAAACTTCAATAACTTATCAAGTCTAGTAAGGGTAAGATATAATTTGTATGTGTTGGGGTGTGATGATATATATATATATATTTTCATAATATATAAAATAAATATATATATACACACACAAAAAAAAAAAACAAACAAAGGGTAAAAATATCACCAAAGGGGCAGTTTGAGAATTACTTACTTCTGTCACATTCATTTATGTTTAATATAAAAAACAATGCAGTTTATAAATGTACAAATTACATCAAGAACAATGTTTATAATATGGGAATAAAACTTTTATATTTATCCTATCTAACCATTTTATCGAATCGAGTTCTGTCAACCACTTTTTTCAACTATAACAAAAAACGGCCCACAAAAGAGAAAAAGAAACATAGTTTCGTAATGTAGTTTAACTTTTGTATTGATCGTCTACTTTGACTGTTAAAACTAATAGCACAATTTAATACAATCTTATCAATTCTTTACTTGGAGAATTGGGGGCCGGAACTTGTGGCCCAGGACCGAATTAATCATTGTTGATTCTCAATTAATAAACCGACCAAGCTAGTCAACTTGTCTGAGCAAGATGAAAATTTACCGTTTTGTCCAAATTTTTTAAAGGTAAATCACGAGTTTGCCCTCTATTTTTCCCCCATTGGTTGCATATTAAACAGTGCTAATTAATTGAGCAAAATTCAAGCAAAGTGAATAAGGAGCTTTGTCAATCTCATGCAAAGATTGATTTCATTTCGAAAATATTCGCAAAAAATAAAATAGCAAAACTCGACGATTTCAAGAACTGGAAAGGGAAAAATCCAACCAACTAAAAAATGAAACAACCCTTTACTAATGAAAATTGCAAACCCGAATTGTGGTGTACCCGTGACTTACAGGTGTCTCCAGCAGTGTTAAAGAAGATCTACAGTAGCAGTTTGTTCTATCACCTGAATAACTCATACTACAAAGTAAACACCATCCTAATGTACTATTCATATATCAAATTTTACCACCATCAAATTAAAGTACGAAACACTTTAAAATCTCTCTCTCATCTCTCTCTTTGTTCTTTTTTTTTTATTTAATACGAGAAAGTTTGTCATTTTTACAAAAAATTAAAGTGGTATAGTGTTGGAAATGAAATAGGAAAAAGCAATTGTATGTGTTTTCATATGATTCGTTTGCTAAGTGTTTTTGTAATGTACATATTGTAGAGTTAATTTCAATAAAAAATTGATCAATTATTAAAGTGAATTACATTTATTTAATACTTTAGAAAAAATCATGCTTTTCTTATTTAGTTTTTCAAAATCAATTTCAGACAAATGAGAAATTATGAAACAAAGCAAACTACAACAAGTAGTGTAAAATATTGAATTGGTATCAACATTAAGAGAAATTTATTACCAATTCAAATGATATAATAAGTCTCTTTTTCTAAAAATATAAATTACTTAATAATTAATTATGCATATATAGAGCCAAATTAGGCCTAACATTAGTTTTTTTTTTTTTTTAAAAAAAATTTCTTGACGTACAGCGCCCCAAATTTGAACTTAAGAGTTAAGAGCTCCCAACTAATATTTTGAACTCAAATATTAGAAGAAAAATTATTCGATTAACCAATCACACAATAAGTATTTGATCATATATGTGTTGATCATTTTTCTTAAATTATATACTAAATGCATAATAAATGCATTATATTTAGGGTGTAAGATGAGCCGAGTCGCTCGCGAGCCGACTCGACAAGAGCTCAATTCGAGCCCAAGCTCTAGCTCAAGTATTTGTGTTCGAAAGCTCATGAGCCGGCTAGCGAGCTTTTCTCTACTTCTTTTTTTCTTGTATTTATAAGTTTTTTATATGTTTAACTATATTAAAAATAATATATTCTATTAAAAAATAAAAATTTAAAAAAATTTACGAGCATTGGACTTGAGCTCGGCTCACAAGCTCGAGCTTGACTCATGAGCAACAAGCTCGAGCTCGAGCTCGAGGCCCTTATGTTTTGCTCGAGCTCGAGCCTGTTTCTCGCAGGCTCGTCAAGCTCGAGCTCAAACTTAAAATTTTAGCCGAGTTCGATTCGTTAGTTCCCTTAATTATACTTACTGCAGAATTCTCGAATTAAAAATCGCAAAAAAATTGTTTAGATTAAGAAGCTCTTAGCTGAGGATATTTGGCATCAGTCTGCACATTGCACCAGCCATTTCCCACTCACAGTCACAGTCATGGTTGACCCCTGAAAAGACAGTTCCAGAATTCATCCATGGCTGTTTCATTGAATTCAGTAATCAGCTTCAGCCTCAGCCCCACAGTACGTGTCTTCTCTTTCGCCAGTTGTTATCTCATTTTTCTAGGTTTCTGTAGTCCACTTGATTATGCTGAGTTGCATTCCTGATTTATGGTTATCTGGGTTTCTTGGTTGATTATTGTTCGGTGGACTGTTCTTGGTTTTTTGATTATCTTGTGTGGCTTGTATATATGAATAATCCAGTTGGTTGAACTTGTCATTTCTTGCTGACTCTTAGTGATGATTTGAAGATGTTAGCGAGTTGATTTAGTTGGTTTCTGTTTTGATCAAGTGTTCTTGGTCTAAGAGGTTATTTTTGGCTCTTACTAGTTACTATTTAGAAAACTGTTTAAACCTGCGTAGACATATTCACAGTTTGTGTGCTCCTGTCATTTTTTGTGGTAAGGTATTGGTGTTTGATGTACCTGGTCTTCACATTTCAAGAGAAATGATTTTATGCCTATGTTTGGCTTATGATCATACTCAATTTTATTATAGTTTGTTGAGTTTAAGTATTCAAAGAATAGTTGAGCCAATTAGATGTGGTACCTGGTCGATTTCCTAGTCAAGAAAGCGTTACTTTAAAGTTGCAGCTAACAATTACACGAGTTTTTCAATGTAACTTGAGTTTTATGCGTAAATTTTTGGTTTATATTATTGTCAATCACTAACTAGAAGTGCGCGGATAGCCATTTAAGATATCGTACTGTCGCTGGCAGCATAAATATGTGAAGAAATTATGGAACCTTTTGTAATGAAATGTTGGAATAAGTATTTATAGCAAGTTTTGAGCTTCATCTAAGTCTTATTTTATTGATAGAAAAGACATACTCTGTTCACAATGATCTGGAGGAAGCTCTTAAGCTAGATAAATGATATGGAGCAGATCTTTACTACCTGAATTTTCGTTTGGTTAATCTCCATTCATACTGGTTCTCTAACGTGCATGAGTGTAAGGTGTTGCATATGGATCTCTCGGTTAACACATGAGATCGCTTGGTAGCTAAAGCATTTCAAGCAACAACAGTACAAAATAGAGAAATTCTATTCCCTTTCTTGCCGCTCTTTCCTTTGTCTATGTAAGACACTTCTTATGCAATGGGATGATTCTCTATGCTGTGTGGAACTATGAGAAGTCTCTGTTCTGTTGCTTGGGTTTTTTGTTACTCTGATTCTTTGCTTCAAACCATGGTTACTTTTTTGGATCTTCTATCATGTTCTTGATTATGTAACTTATGAGTTTGTAGAAATGATTTAGTTCAATTATGCTATTCGTCTCACCTCAAGATTGAATCGGATTTTCTATTCCACATCTCGTTTCATCGTTTATTTTATTTAACATATCCATGTTATATTTATAAATTTTTTTTTAAGATGTAATTTTTGTATACGTGACTTGTATATATTGTTATAGAATATGCAAAAGGAGTTGGAATACAAAATGCAATCCACCTTGATATGGAATCAGATTTTGTGGAGTTGATCATAAGATTAGGTTCTATTTACATATATATATCAGATTATGTACCATGAGATGCTCCAAACAGTCACAAGGGTAAGATATTGGAGATCACTAGCTGATATGTTTTTTATTCTTTTTTGGAGCATTGCATGTCTTTTAATGCTGCCACAATCTAGGTACTGTTCGACAATAACCTCGTTTTTGGACTAAACTATCCGATGTACTCATAATTTCCCACATTTCTCTTCATGATACAGTACGGATGTGAGGGTTGCGAACAACGTGACAATACTAGCAACCAATAAAAGATCAACAACACGTTGTTCTTGCACGGCAATATTTGGCTGTTTGCATTGTGTTTGAAGATCTTGATGATCATTTTTGTCTTGAAAATTTTGGTTAGTTTGTAAGACGAGACGTTTTCTAGATGTTATATAGTACTGTGGATTCAAACGAAGCATGCAAATCTGAGTGTAGAGAAGGATTAGATTTGCAAATTTGCGTGACTTATGCCTGTTTGTTTATGTTTTCATTTTCAGTTGGGCGTGCTAGAATTGAGACAACCGACTCTTTGAAAAGTTGGGCATCAACACTCTACATTAAGACAGCCGACGTTTTTGGAAAAGTCAGACATCAACACTGTGCATTAATGTGTCGATCCGTGGTATTGCACATCAAAATTCATCAGTTGTGTCACCTAACCCCTCAAAAGATCCAATTGCTGAAATGAGACAAGTAGAGGAGGAATAGGAGACTTCAAGGGCCACTCATTAATGCTATTGTGATTGTAGTGGTAGGGTGGGGCGTCGTAATTTTCTCAACAATCGTTTTTTATACAATCAGTTCATTCAAACCTGTTTGATTATACGAAAGTAGATAGTTATAAATTAATAATTTTATTGTAAATTAATAATGATCGGATTATGTTTTTCATTTAACATATACGCTATACACATTACGTATATAAAAGTTTTCCTTAAATAAAATAAATGATATACATAATGCGTATATATAAGATAACACAAAAAATTTCAGTAAAATTTGAAACAAAAAATTCGATCCAAGTAAATAATGTGGTGGGGGGTAGATGAAGGGTTGTATCAATCATAAGAAACCCAGTTTATGGTGGATTTACAAGTGCAATTGTGATGAGGGGTCTACACAAAGACTTATGGGTGATTGCGATTGAAGGGCTTTTGTATTGTTGCCCAGGACAATCTAAATCCGCCGGAATTCGTCTTTGTAAAGTGAAAGCCTTTGCTTGAGGTAAGAATTATACACAACTGTTGGTCCGCTTGCAGTCCTACTTCAGTTCTTCAAGTTATATCTACCACTGAACTGATTGTACCAACATTTAATTTATGTTTCTTGAATGTTCTTCTGCCTAATAGTGACATTGGTGCTGGGACAAAGAATTAAGGAAGGATTTTAAATGACTACATATTAAAAGGAATTTGAAATTCTTTCAATAACTTTGATTTGGGTCAGGGATCAAGGTCGTCCCAAGAGTAGTTTGGGTCGACGATGTTTCGTAACCTGAGAAAGAAAAATAGATCGTTAGACTTGTCGGGTCCTCGTTAGTTCATTCGATGCTTAAGTCAGTTTAAGTGAGATCGTACAGAAAGTAAAGACTGTTTTGCTAAAAGTGATAATGACATACCCTGATCCAACAGCTGTGAATATTTATATAACTAAATATTTGTAGTTTTACGAGTCCATGTGGTATGATCTCAAGCTTTCAAGTATAAGATGATCGACGATTTTGATTTTGGATCAATTTGTCGGGTTGGTTCGGGTGCGACTCGGAACGGACATGAGGATCCTTGTCAAAATAAGAGGTGAAGTGGGGGTGTATTTTGGCCTTTTTGCTGTTATGACTGATATATCCCATCAAACATAATTCAATAATAAGAGTTGAATGATTTAAAATAATTCTAATACAAAAATATGGAGATATAATATTTCTAATTACTTCAAATCCATCAAACTAAAAAAATTGTGAAGTAAATGCTTTAAAGGAATATTCTTATTCGAACCAAGTTTGATCGAATCAAATTAATCATAAAGTAAGTGTAATATACTTGCTATGTGATTGATTATTTTTCCTGAACTGTACACCAATCACATTATAAGTGTATTGTAATTGCCATATAATTGGTTCAAATTTAACCTAGTTTGGTTCAGATTTAGCTGAGCGGGATCTAGGCTAGAATTAAAAACATATTAAACTTTTTTTTAGAATTTTCATATATAATGAACCTGGAACGTAAATGAGTCAAAATTTTACAAAGTTGCTATATTTTTCACTTATTCAGTGTATTAAAATAAATATTCAGATTTATATTCTCTCTTGTTGTATCCTTCATATACTTTTTAAAAGAATCAGGTACCAGAATATTGTTTCCTCAGTTATTTCTTTTTTTTTTTCTTTTTAAATTCACCAAATAATACACTGCTTAAAGAGTTAATGGAATTAGATAACAAGATCTCAAAAATATTTTTGTATTTAGGGTAAATCAAGGTTACTCACCAGAAATTTGACGTAATTACGAATATTCCCTCATTATTTAAAATTACAAAAATCTCATACAATAAAAAAATAATTGTGTAGCCCCTAGAAGGTGAAGTGAACATTACTATTTTACTCTTGCTGAATTTTTTTGAAAAATATAAAATATTTGAAAAAATATATAATAAATTAAGGGTGGATAAAATAAATAATCTATATGGAATATTAATCCATAAAAATATTATAGAGAATTCTAAAAAATATATAAAATTATAATTTATAATTCAAAATAATATTTTGGTCAGTTTATCACAAAAATTGAAAGAAACCTGACGATATGGGTTAATTATTAGATGTATGTTAAAATTAGGGGAAAGGGGATATTTGTACAATTAATTAGGGAGATATATATAATTATACAAAGTTTAAGGGTGTAATTTACCCTTATGAATATTACTTATTTTTCCTAGATAAATTCATACACATGTAATCCAAAGAAATAGGCAATTTTGAAAGTCCATTAAGATACTCAATGGTCATAAGTATTACAAAAATTCGAGATTTTA
This sequence comes from Sesamum indicum, assembly GCF_026168435.1. Lineage (NCBI taxonomy): Eukaryota > Viridiplantae > Streptophyta > Magnoliopsida > Lamiales > Pedaliaceae > Sesamum > Sesamum indicum. The sequence continues at coordinate 15,509,495 of NC_142660.1, read as the reverse complement.
AATTATCATTAAAGAATCAAGAAACAATGATCCTTTTATAATAGTGTGTATATTTACACATGTGTTTATATATTGATTAAGAAAAGATTACTAGAGCCATGTATAGTAAGTTCAAAAAGGGTGAATATTTTTTAAAAAAAAATTAAAATATTTTGTAAAGTGTTAGTTAAAAAGTGATGTAATGGTGTAATTGACCCCCAACTTTAAATATTACAAATACATCCAAAAAAAAAGAAGAAACAGAACAGTTACTAAATTTATTATTTAATAATTTTTAATTCAAGGAAAAAAATAACTTTTACTATTTGAGTTTGAGTTTATAGAGAACAATTTCAAAAGAAAATCACCTGTAATTTTAAGAATTTGAGAGAATAAAATATAAATCATGCTAAAGTCAAGACTCACTGTCAACTGTATCCATTTTTTTTTTTAAACTATAATAATTTAGTTATATTTTCTTTTAATTTAAAAAGAGCACATCGATAACAAAAAAATTATAATTTTAGTTTTATAAGTACGAAGGAATGTCAATTTTAGTCGTGTATTAATTATTTTGGTAATTTTATCCTGTAATTTTTAAGAATTTCACACATTGAGAATATAAAAGACCCAAATTTTGCTAAAATGATAGAAAAATGCAGCTTAATTTAATGCATTTTTTTTAAGTAATTTAGCAATCTTTGGACAATTGTTCCTTAATAACTGAAATTTTTAAGGTTTTAGAACAAAAATTACAATTTTTCTTATCGATCAAGTATGATTGAAACATAAAAATATGAAAAAAGATACACACTTATTCTTCTAAAATGACTCAAAATTCTAACTTGGTAGGGTGTAAAGTAGATCTAAATATATATAATCTAAAGATCCTCTGGTTGATTTGGGATCCAAAAATTTATTTCATGGTTTGAAGTGACTGCAAGATAAGGCCAAGAACAGTTCCCATAATTCTCATATGACCAATGGAAAAAAGCAACTACACATCACACCACAGTCACCATATACATTTGGAGATCACACTTCCAACCACCCAATTCTGCCCACTGCAAATACTAAAATTTGCCACTAGATTTGGTATAAATACCCTCAGAGACCCAACACTGATTCAGCATCTTTTTGTAGGAATTTCAGATTGTTTCTTGGAAATGGAAAACTGCTTCTGGTCGGAGGAGTACTGCGCCTCCTGGAATTACGGCCAAGCTGATGTGGATAAAGATGGTACTTTGATGGTTCCATGGCTCCCTCCCGCTGCCGCCGACGCTGCTGCGGCGGCTCTGCAGTATCATTGTTACCACCCCGCCGGCGGCGTCCCGCCTTGGACGCCGTCCTTTGAAGGGGCGGCGGAGGATAGAACCGCCAGTGCTTCTAGAAGCCACAGTGAAGCTGAGAAGAGGCGCAGGGACAGAATCAACGCACAGCTTGCTACTCTCAGGAAATTGATCCCAAAGTCTGAAAAGGTACTCTCTCTCTCCTCTCTCTCTCTCTCTCTCTCTCTCATACACACGTCTGTATATGTATATATATTAATGCTAATATAATGAGATCATTTGATATTTTCACATGTATTCAATTCTTACAACCAATTAACAGTCGGAGACATTGCTGATTCTGTCTGAATTTGTAATGTAAAATATGACAGTAAGAGAATCCGTCAGTGCAACAGATGTATCGTAATTACAACAATCTTGTCGTTTCATAAAGGTGAAAATCTCAACTGGGCTTATACAGGCAAGAATGTTAATGATCCTGTCAATATTTATGTACACGCAGATGGACAAGGCAGCCCTATTAGGACAAGTAGTGGACCACGTCAAGGAACAGAGCGAACGAGCAAAAGAAGCGAGCAAATTCTCAACAATCCCAACCGAAACAGATGAAGTGATCATCGAACACATGAATGCACGAGAAACAGCACCGCAGAACATCTACGTGAGCGCTACCGTCTGCTGCGACGACAGGCCGGAGCTATTTGCGGAGCTGAACAGCGCACTCAAGAGCCTAGCAGTCACCATTGTTAAGGCCGAGATCACCAGCTTGGGGGGCAGAACAAAGAGCAATTTCGTTCTATGTGCAAAGGATACCGGCGGGGCTGAACGAAATTCGTGCACGAGTTTGCTCCAGCAGTCGCTCAAATTAGCGCTGAGTCGTGTCGTGATATCGTCTGGAATGTCGAGTTACAGCGCCAGGAGCAAGAGGCAAAGGTTCTTCCATCCTAATCCGCGGTGATGATCGAGTTCTTTCACATATATGATGATTGTTTTGATTGAAACCGCGCGATTTTGTTGCTGTTTGAGATTCTTTAAAGATGATGTGAGAAACTTGTGTAATCTTTGATATGTAACTCGAGGGATCAATCATTCTGGAATCTTTAAGGGTTGTGATCATTTAATAGACCGGAGACTTGAGGATTCTGATTTCTTTCTTCACTCTGTACATGATATCATTCTGGTGCTGGAAGTTTTACATTTTCTCCAAGAAATGATCGTGTGAGAGTCGTTCAATATTTCCGACTTTGGAGTAACAAGGGATACTATGCTCTCTTTGGATTTGCAACCTACGATTGATTCATAGTAATGTGTCATTCAGACTTGTCTCTGACGCTTTGTTTGATACGAGGATTTTGGTTTAGAAAGCGAAAGAAAATTCTGAGGAAACTGATTTTCAGTTGTTTCAGTCCAAATCGAGTCTAGTTGAATTTACAAGTGCAATGTATTAGTATATAGTTTAAAAAAAAATGACACTTGTCATGTGATTGATTTAGTTTGACCAAACATGATCAAATTGGTAAGAATTTTCTGTTGTTTGGATGCTATTGTAATCAAAAAAATACTTCAAAGGTTCTTGTATTTGTAATAAAAAATTTGAATGATTTTGACTCCAATCATCATCACAAATGACTATATATAGGCTACTTTACAAAAGTATTTATAAATACCCTATGAATCCAATCATCGAACTAACAAAAGAGATCAAACCCATAATTTAAAGTAGAAAAATGTATTTGTTTAGTCCTTTAAGTTTGTCTGCTATTAATTTTAGATCTTTAAATTTGTCTGTTTTAGTTTTAGTTCAATAACTTTCAAAATTGGGTAATTTTAGTTATTTGATCCAATTTCAAACAAATTTACCCTTCGTAACTTTTTAAGACCAATTTTAGTCCATAAATATCCATTCATTTTGCAATTCACAGCTCATGCTAGCCTAGAATAGTACAAAAGTTTAAATTTATTGAAAGAATATTTTTTTATATTATATTTATAGTATTAAGATGGACAATTAGCCTTTATTATCAAAATAACAAAAAAGTTATAAATTAGGTTAAAGAACTAAATCTACACAAAATTAATAAATAAAGGACTAAATCTAATATTATCAAAAATAAAAAATTAAAATAAATTCAAATCAAAGTTACAGCACAAAAAAATTTCTTTTTCCCAAATAAATATTAACGTAAATATGATGGTAGTTACGTACCATACATTTTCTGCAATTTGTACTATATTCTATGGGAACCCCGTTATTGAAACTGCAGAGGTTGAAGTTGTTGGTGTTGGAGACGCGCAATAATTGCAAAAAGATTGTAAAAGCTTTTTGACTGACTTTTAGTGATTTAAGTAGGTACCTACGCATGTTGTTCTCCGCATTTATGCACATATGAATTGCTGATCTCACCTTACAATTTTACATTCCAATATTTTATTGTAAATTTTTGTGTTGCATCATAGATTGTCTGATATAATACACAATCTAATATTTAAATATAAGGTAAATTAGTGTGATTTTTTTCTAAAATTTGATATAATTAAAAATATTTTTTTATTGTTCGATGAAATTATGCAATTTTTGTATGGGGTATGAAATTATTAATTTTGTTTTTATTTTATTTTTTTATTTTTGTAAAAAAATAAAAAAATTGTACAAAAGTCGGACAATGAAAATTTTGAAAAAAATTATAAAAAAGAATTATCCACTTTTAGTTCGTAAAATAATAAAAAAATAAAAATCTAAATAAATTATAGTTCTTAGTCCATAAAGACATTTTGGTTAGTTCACCACAAAAAAATGATGAAAACCTAATAGAAACTAACGGATTGGGCTAATTGTTATACGACCGTCAAAATCAGAGGGATATTGATAATATTTCAAACAATGAGGGAGTATTCGTAATTATGCAAAATTTCAGGAGAGATCGTTGTAATTTACCCTTAAAACTATACAAATCACGTGAATTTTTATATAGGGTAAATTACAATTATTCTTTCGAAGATTCCGTATAACTATAAAATCTTATTATTGTTTGAGAAATAACAATACTCACTTGATCTTAACGTCCGTTTAAGAACGAACCTATTATGTTAGTCTTCAGTAAGTTTTTCATTCAATTTTTATGGTGAAATGTCTAAAATGTCTTTTATGATTATGAATTATAATTTTTTTAGAATTTTCTAAAATATTTTTATGGACTAATATACACAACTATGGTCTCTAGGACAATTAACTATTCTATCAAATCGAAAGTCGACGAACATTAAGGCAACCTTTCTTCCATTAAATCCTCCAATTAGGCTTAGATTATTTACTTTTCTCACCTTAATTTTCTTTTTATATTTTTTCAAATATATATTTTCTTTCTAAAACAAAAAAAAATAATCAGCGAAAATCAATGAAATAGTAATTTTCACTTCACTAGGTTACATAATTATTTTTCATCCGAGAAAAAGTATTTTTATTTTTTTCAAATAATGAAAGTGTATTCGTAATTATGAATGTAAAATTATAAATACAAAATATACAATAAGTTTTTAAAAAAAGATTTGGGCCGCAATTTCAAGGGCCGATCCTGATTATGAATTTCAGTGGAGAAGTCGGAGACGATGGGGCTGGCTGAGAAAGAAGAATGAGGAGAGGATAAGCTTCAAGAAGAAGCAGTGATGAGTAGTTGTGGAAAATGTAAGGCAGAATGGGGCCATGCCATGCATGCTTCGCGTGTCTGGGGAGCTCTAAGTCTACGCAGCCGCTCATCATGTGGGCCTGCCTCTCTTTCATCAATCAGCCTCATCATTGTATTACATGCTAGAATGCACCATCATTTGTCTTCATAAACAAAGATTGTACTGTGCCACCAATATGCTGATTGAGTGTTTAATTATGATTCGGGTCGAAATTAATGCGATCTCCTTGGTTGGGCGAGCTTGTCCTCTAAGTGGCTCGAGATCGCTACCTCTCTCCAAACTAATGATTGGGCCCTGAGAAAAGAAACAGATAGGCTTGCTGGGGTAGTCCCCAACTAAAACCCTCCGATGCTTAAGTCAGTGTTTGGTTTTGAGGTCGTAAAAGCAGGTCGCTTAGCAAACTGAAAAGCTGAAGCGACCAGAAAGTGAAAAGTGGTGAAGTCAACGTACCATTACTGCACTGACTGTAGGGATATTTATAGAGAGAAGTTGGGGGTCTTCCACATGTCTCAGGTTCGCCCCGACCCGGTAAAAAGGCGCGGATCCTCCTGGTAAAATTATAATTTTGTGCCCTTTCAGGGGCAAAATTGTCCTTCTGTGATAATTTAGAGTTTTACCCACATCATTAAATTATTTACTTGAATGTCATGAGTCTGAATTTTATTGAAGACGATGTGGATTGAGCTCTCTACTTTTATGTAGATGTATTTTGGAACGACGATAGCCGACATATAATGTTTCTTTTAGTGAAAGTTAAACTTGGCTTACTAGTATATATATTTGCATTACACGTACCCCACATTCGATGTGTGTGTAAAAATATTTAAAAATTTTAAATTGGTAATATTTTTTAATGATAAGTCGGTTAATAATTACGGGTTTGTAGCTTCAGAAACATAAAAGTGTTGAAAGCTGAGGGCTATTTTAGTAAATTCATTAAAACAATATTGAAATCACTGTTATGGCCAAATTCTGTTGAAGAAAATGAATGAACTAAAGGGTAAATTTGGATATTTAAAAGTTGATACAAGAACAGAGTTTTCTTTAAATCAATTCATGCAGAATCAAAATACCGACTTTCTAAATCACAAGACTAAAATTGCAATTTAATTGGATCGTGTGCAAGTAATATGCAACTTCTCAATCTATTGGCCATAAAAAGACTAAAATTGTCAAAAATTTAGAACTTACAAGATTAAATTGCGAAACCAATTTGTACAGAACTAAAAATACAACTACCCATTAATTAATTACAGAACAAAAATTGCATTTTCTCCTTTTCTTGTAAAATTTTAAGAATTATATATAGGAGTACTCATCATTTTAATAAAACAAGCAGACAAATAACTTGAAATTAATGGTAACTAGACTTACATTGGAGATCAGTATCAACTTACTAGCAATACATTGAAAGACCTAAAAACCAAAATCAAACCACGCGGAAATCAACACGCATAGGTTAGTATGTAACTTTGCTAGGGTTTCGATAATTGGATTAAATTTTTTATTATAATTTATGTTGCATCTTCAATTTTATTTATTGCTTAAATATATTACAAACTAGCCAATCTAATTGAGTTTCTAATCTCTCATTCTAACATAACCTATACATGTCATGTGGATATAATATTTTCTTAGATAAAATTGATGACGTAATATTTGTACACATGATATGTATAGGTAAAATAAAATAAAAAATGCAATAGAAAATTGGATCCGCTATAGCTAATTGATAGTCATAAAAAATTAAAGTTTAATCATATGAAATTCAAGCACACATATTAGTATGTACGATTAGCTCAAACAAATATTTCGATAATTAACGATCCAAACTCAAAATACAGGTGTGTCAACTTTCGACTGTATAAACTATTTTAAGCCCCAAATGTATATTCCATAGAAATTGTCGTTCTTTTAAGAAATAGAATTGGAAAATAAAATGACTTCTAACATACTTATTAAAAAAATAAAAATGAAAATTAAGTACTGTACCCAACTTTTGGATATGATAAAATAGCCCACTTCCCACCAACCACTTATTAAGAAATTATTTGCACCCGTCTTGGGCGAGCCATAAAATTAATTTCATATCAATATACTCTACTTGTCTTATAATTAATAAATTTAATTGATCTATAAATTCTAATTAGATCTCAGCAAATTGAGTTTAATATATATATATATATATATCCCAGACTGAAATATTTTATAAACAAGTTACTATTTTACGTTTCATCAATTAAACCGTGGAAATTTTGGAATAGTCAAAATAGCTATCGTAGTGTTTGGATTCATTTTCGGAGTGTGTGTTTTATAAAGATAGAGAGAGAAAAATAAATATAAATAAGTATGTGTTAAAAATAGTATGTATGTTTGGATTTATTTTTAGAGATAATTTAAAATAAGTATTGTATGTTTAATGTTGTGTTATGGGGGACAAAAATTACTGTTAATTGTCAAATCATTGCCTTTTTTATGTATATATTTATGTATATGTGTGTGTGTATATATGTATATATTTATGCCAAAACAGTTAAAAACACCCAAATAAGGTGTTTTTGCAGATGACAATCATTGGGTATGTTTTGACTTATCCCGAAAATAACTTAAAAATGAAAACAAACATACTGTATAATTTTAATAGTTCTCAGCAAACAACCCAATGATTCTGGCAACAAATTGTTTTATAGGAGGTTTCGTGTTAAAACCTTAAGTATATGTCTGTGCTGGGTGCGTCAGTATAAAACAAAAAATTATAATTTTAAAATCGATAGTACGTATCAAATTAAAACAACTGTAAGACAAAAGGAAGAGGTACAGCTAGTGCATGGGATAGGCTTGTGTAATTTTCAGCGTCTATCAAAGTATCCTATGTCTTAATACTGTATCATCTGTGCCCAACAGCTAATGATATTGGCTTTTGCAAGAAATTGGAATAAACATGACCCTTGTATGAAACCATGATGTCATAAATTTAGCCGGATCTGAATTAATGTCTAAAATTGCATTTTACAACTAACATTAAGCTAAGCCCTTTGATCAGCACATACACAATGAATAATCAGGTGGTTTGATAGTGATATTTTATTTTTGTGAGTTCTCTAATTAGTATATACACGATGAACGATTAAGTGGTTCAATAATGACATTTTATTTTTGTGAGCCCTCTGATCAACATATTCACGATGAATGATCAAGTGGTTCAATAGTGACATTTTATTTTTGTGAAAGATAGGTTATAGATAAGGGTGCAAGTAAATTTCATTTTCATCCCTGACTTTTCAAACTAACTTCAGAATCATCTATATAATTTCTATTAACTTCAAATTAGATCTTCCAACGGTTTTCGACATTGTTATTTTGTCAAATTATATGATTTTCCTGAATTTCCCTTCTAAAAGTTTTAGCTTAAATCATTTTGGTCCCTCATATTTTTATTTCAATTATAATTTAATCCCTTGCATACAAATCTACATGTAAAATGTAATATTTTTGTCATGTAAATCTATATACCGCAAATCTACATGTAATATTTTTGTCAGATCTATATACCATTGTATATATAACAACTCTCAATTAACCAAAAGTAGCAATAAGAAATATGTATTTATTTAATTTTTAATTAATAAGTTATTTAAATTATTAACTATTTCGCTAATATAGGATTTCTCAAGTACGACAATATAATTTGTGCATCAAACATATTTTGTTAAAAGTTCATTTTAAAAAAGTACATTACAGCATGCTTTTTTTTAAATATGATTAAAAATAAATATATTTTCATGAAGTTAAAAGTTAATTTTGAAAAAAAAGGAGCTATAAAAAATATATATAATTGTTAGAAGACTAAATTATTTCATAAATAAGTAAGTCATAAAAACTAAATATATATATTTGTACAAAACTATTAGTCTTTTCTCCATACAACAGTATATTTCAAAAAAAATAATTTCTTAATATAAAGTATTTTGACAAAAATATTAAAATTTTGATAAAATATTCTTTTTTCTTTGCAAAGTATTCAATTTTTTCTTACGCAAAACTATTTTGACAAAAATATTAAGTTTTTGCTATACAAATCATGTGCAAGGGAGTCGATTACACTAGAAATTAATTAAAAAAAATAGAGATAGTTTTGAAGTTGATTTTTAAAAAGTTAGGGATGAAAACGAATTTTACCCGTAAGAGTACTAAGTTATAAAATTAGAAAATCGACTTTAATCCTCCACTAAAAATTAAAATTAACCGTTGCTTCTGTATATGAGTTCAATACATTAACTACCGCTAAACATGATGATAATTTTTTTTTTTATCTTAGGTAAAATAATTGCAAATATTGATTAAACTATAATAAAAAATCTCAGTTTGGCGTCGATTTTATCTGATTGTGGTAAATAATATTAATTTATTTTTGATTTTTAAATTATAATGATTATAGTATAGGAAATAATTTATTTTGTTTTGTAATATGTTACTTATGTTTTGTAGTATATTAAATGATAATCATATGTACATGCACTTGATATCTGCATCTATTTGATTTCGGCTGCAGATTGGTTTTATTAGTCGTAAAATAAACTTTGGGCTTGAGCCATTATTTTGTGATTTATTCGACTTATGTAGAAGATGAACCGATCTAAGTAAATTATAGCACGAATGATAATATTCATTATAGTTTAAAAAAGAATATCTTTTAATTCTTCAAAAATTTTAAATCACGTTTAGTGTGTTTAGACTTAAATATATTTTAGGTCTGTAATGTTGAACTTTTGCATTTTTATACTTTATCTTTTTAAAATTACAAAAAAAGTTCTGTAATTTTTTGATATTTTGCATTTTGGTGCTTCCGATGCTTGATTTTGCAAACGTCATCAGAATAAATCATGTGCGCCTCACGTGGTTCATTTAAAATTGGGGCTTTGTTATGATTGGTTCATTTTTGCCGACATGATTTATTTCCCCATTTTATTGCAAAATTCGGCATTGAAAGGATCAAATTGCGAAATACTAAAAAGTTATAGGACTATTTTGCAACCTTAGAAAAATAAAAATACCAAAATTATGAAGGGCACATGATTTATTACGACAATTTTTGCAAAATTCAGTAATTAAAAAATCAAAATAGCAAAATATTAAAAAGTTACAGGACTATTTTACAATGCTAAAAAGAGAAAAAATAAAAATTATGAAGTACCAAAATTACATGACCAAAAATATATTTAAACCAATGATCTAACTCGTTTGGTCGGAAAAAAATCACTCCATTACCTAGATGGGATTTGCCGAATCGGGAAATTGAGGGGTTTATCGGCTAATTCCGCGTATTCAATCCTTTTTGTTGAACTTTTCTGGACTCTTCCCTTTCCTTTGATCAAATTACTTGTGGCGGGTCGGATCTGGAGTCAAAAAATTCTTAATGGGTTGAATTTCGTGTTTTGACAAATCTACTCCAAACTCGATTAGTTATCATTTTTATATTTTATGATGGGATTTGGCTGGACTAATACCTCATTTCTTATAAGGCGTATTTTTAAAATAAATTTGTGAAATTTTTATAGAGCCAAAATGAATAATATTTCAAGTAATATGACACCCATAAAATCACAAATTGTATCAATATTATATATAGCATTCCATTCTATGGGTGTGATTGAACAAAGAGAGAATGGTCAGAAATGTGAGAGTGATAATATTCCAAACTAAAACTTTTGACATTATCATCTCATGATGCCCATACTTGAAACATTAATTTCAGTTCCAGTCCGAATAATGGGCTGAATATTTATACCACCTGCACTCTGCACACATTCACAACTTTATGGATATATATATACCAATTTTCAATTTTCTAGATAAGGAAAAATTCAGATGTGTCGCACAAGGCAAAAAATAGTAAGAATTATATCGAAAAGATTATATTATAGTCATTTGATGTTTAAATCAGTAAAGTTTGAATGATAGTGAAAGTCATAAGAAAATATATATAGGGTATCAAAAGTTGTACTTGGGGCATGAAAAACTAGTATTTATAGATTTCTTGAAACATACGATGTTACGTTAGCCAAAGATTAAAATATGATTAGATAATTAAGGAAAATATTAAAGACTACCAAGAAATGTCCTGCAATTGGATTTTTCTCCCCATTTTAGTCTATGCACTCATCATTTCTCTAATAAAGATAATTAAGGTAAGGCAAACAAATTTATACTATACTTGAATTTTCATATCATTTTTACTTTGTAATAACGAAGAATAAGTTCAGTTTATTATAAGGGTTAATTATACATCGAGCCCTCTTAATATTTGGTATATATAATTACAAGTATTTTTTTTATTGTTCACTAAACTATCTTGATATTTGATATAACTACATAATATTTTTTTTATTGTTTGAGAAATTGTTAATACACCTTTGACATGTAATATAATTATGTAATCATTGGATGGTAAGGTGTAAATACCAACTTTATGCTTGCTAATTTTTTCTAAAAAAAAAATTGATAGTGGACATATATTACAATAGAAAATGTAAAAATCAGACGTTGAACGGATATTATTTATCAAAATACTACAAAGTTCTTAAAAATATGTAAGCAATCATGCATGATTCAGTATAGTTCCAACAATTTAATAGAAAATTTGAACAAAATTTTAATGAAAACTAACAAAATGCATTAATTATTAAATATACATTATTTCATGAGGTATCAATAATGTTTTAAATAACAAAAGAATATTTATAATTATATTAAATTTTATGACAACTCGACATGATTTATTCTTACCTTAATCAATGAAAAAAAAAAGTTGAAAATAGTCATTTCTGTGACTAAGCTCAACAGCATAGAATGATGGGGTCAAATAGTTGAATTGGTGGTCCAATACTTCTCCATAACTTGTGAACTATTTTCTAAAAAGATGCAACTTTTGTCTAACCCCATACAAATTAAAGTTTGATTTTCCAATTCACACATAGAAATGCCAACTTTAGGTTGACACGTTACCAATCATTAGTGGTAACGTGCATGAATAGAATTAACTTTTACACAATATGGCCTATCGACGTGACTGTCTAGTTATTCATGTTGTATTGTACCGATATACTACTATTTATTTAATGAAATTTACATTTATAAAAAAAAAATTACATGATATGAATAGTTTTGTGATATATTATAATAAAAAATTAATTAATAATACAGACAAATGTTTCATATTGATGACAGTCGAAAATATTGTACGTCTTATAAATATAACTTTTTTTTCTTCTTTGTAAGATATTTTTTCATTATAAAATTATGAAACTTGTACTAATTAAAGTAAACAATATCTATGTGATAGAATAACGATTGAATTACAAGTCACGTTAATAATTTGATTATAAGACACAAAAATTACGTAATTTGAAGAATTCTCTTATATGCGTAGTGGCGTAAAATCGACTTCTTACTAGAATAATTCTCTTTGAATTATATTAGAAAAAATTATTATTGGCAACAATATTAATGATTATGGCTAAAAATCGTAATAAATAACTATTATTAACTACAATTGAGTAAAATCGATGCAAAAAATTAATTTTTTCACAATGAAAAAATTATGCTAAATATTTTAGATACTCTCGAAAAAACTACGTTCAACAACTATTGAATGACCGTGATTAATGACTATTTATTACGATTATTTATTATTAATCATACTTTGGTTATTCTTTTAATATATGTTTTGATTTCAAATTTGTAATATGATGATTAATTTTGGTAGCAAATGTATGTATTGAGAAACATGCATCCAAAGAAATTAATATGAAAAAAATTATTTTTTTTCTTCCGTTAATTTTACCCTCTATTAAATTTAGTTTGATAAGTATACTCATTAACTAATTAGTTCTGTAAATTTGCAAAATGATGAAATTAATTCCGATTTAGGATTTTTTTGTGAATTTTTTGCCAATTTTTAAAATTTATGTCGGAAATTGCACGCGCTGAATTGCCCAACCACTTATCCCGTTGTACCTTCTACATGTAATAAGTTTTGGAGGAAAAAAGGTGGTTTCTTCCCCGCCAAAACTTGTCCTACATGACTTCCAAATCATATTCAAGACCACATAATATTAAAATCTCCAAAAAGTTTATATAACTCAGCCGCCTATCACTTTTTTCGAGCAAAAATACAAATTTTCGACTATAAAAAAACTATTTGTTATCATTTTTTAAACTCACATGACTAATTAGTTAATAGGCATACTTACTAAATCTAATAGAGGGTAAAATTGAAGAACGAAAAAAATAATTTTTTCAATTAATATTACCGAACATATAATTATCTTACTTATATATGAATGCATGCAATTGATGAAGCGGATATGAAGTTATAAAGGATGATCAAAGCGAATACTACATAAATTAATTAAATGAATTGTATCCGAATTTACAATATTCCAGGACAGATTTTTTTATGTAAATACAGTATCCCCCTGATATTTCAGGGAGGTGAAAGGAGAGTGGATATATATATTAAAAAACAAATATTGGTCGGAAAAATATTACTTTCGAACCAAATCAATTATATATTAATTACATGACAAATGTATTATCATTTTACGTATAATTAATTTCTTTCTGCCAAATCTAGCAAGAGATAGAATTTTCCTGAGAAAGATTAATATGACCAACAAAGAGAAAAAAAGAAAATTCAAGGAAAAAAGACTGAGCGGAGTCAAACAGGCGAGTCGACTCGGAGCGAAGCCCGACAAAGTGGGCAGCTGGACTGAGTGGTGAGCCACTTATCCACACACTCTGAGTGAAAGCAATGGCGGCATTGCGGCAGCAATTTCACTTTGTCTCCATCTCCAAATATCCCGAGGCATATGCAGCACTCCGCTTCGCTGCCGGCGACGGGAGTCGAGCTCTTGTGCAGCACAATCGGCAAGCTGTTAATGGTAGCCGTGTCGAGGCCCCGGGTTCTGCGCTGCGGCGCGTGGGCCAACTGGACGGTGGAAGTGGGAGAGGGCGGCGGAGGAGGGTCGAAACGGCACACCCACCTGGCGTAGAGGAAGAGAAGCGCCACGAGGAGGATGACGGAGAAGAGGACGATGATGAAGAAGAGGGTGCGGCCCCGGATTTGGAAGTTGCTGTCGTCGAATTCGGCGTAGTGCCACCGGAATGGTTGCGACGATTCTTGCTGGTACGACATAGTTATCGGCCGGTGTTTGTTTTCAATGTCTGTTATTAGCTATAATAAACGAGGTGATTGTTTTACTTGGCGGAGGCGGAGGCGGAGTTAGTGGGGGAGGGAAGTCTGGAGTGGGATTGGATCTGAAGAGGGATAGGTTCTTGACAGAGTTCAATTTTCACTTGTACAAGTAGTTGCTGGAAGTTGTGCCCGAAAGAAGGGGCAATTGATGTTTCATAATTGTAATGAAGGGGAATAGAACAGTCGCTTTCGGAAGCGCGTTACGCGCGTGTGCTATGAATTGGGACTGTGTAGTCTAGAATCAAAGTGGCCTCGTGTCAATTTCTCACTTTTCCAATTAAATATCACTAGTTCAAAGTTGAAAACTTCACACACTGGGTACGATTATATGAGTGTAGTATGAAATGACGATAAATTATAAAAAATATTGGGATTGGCTGATTGGTGTTTTTATGAATTACAGTGATCAAATTGACTAACATCTTACGAGCTTAGGTAGCATATTAGTCAATTTCGATTAAATGGAGTATTTATGATGATTAGGTTTTATTAATTGAGATAGCATCCGCAAATTTATTTAATTTATAATTTAAATTTGAGTTAGAGATTATGATAAGAGATCATTCAATCCTAGAAAGTGTTGGATTTGATAAAACGAGCAAATATAAGGCTTGCAAGTAAGCCCACCAGATATTTAAGTTAATTATGATGCGAGATCGAGAAGAAATTTAAAGAGCATTATCTCATCGAATTAATGACGTATCTTGGTCTCAAATGACTAAAATATTTATAGGGTCAACTGTCTATACATATAGGGATCCATGTAATATAAATATAGTGATTCTAGAGTCCTTGAATCATGATGAGTCGGATGCAACTCAATCTCAAATAAAAATATGCGGATCTCAATCTTATTTGAGCATTTAAAATTCTATGAAAGTATTTTTTGCTACTTAAACACCTTTCTTGTCAATTCCATCACAATTCATTAGAAGAAAAAAAAAAGAAAAAAGAAAAAAGTCTTGTACCAACAATTTGGGGCGAGGTTTTTGTTGTAAAAATTGGATAGTAAACGCGAGGATTGACGAACTACTTTTTGCAGCATGTGTTAGCCAAAAACCAATGATCAATCCATGTCTTTTAAAAGGATGTCATACCTGTTCGGATGCTCTTTAAGTATATATTCCATACTTGACGCCCATTCAAAATATTAAAAAGTATACATTTAAATATACATATATATATATATGATACTTTCGACACATTTAAATAACATATATAGCACTATTAAAACATATATAGTACAAATAAAATAGTAAAAATAATATATATGAAGTTATATCATTTTAATAATATTTTTTGTGCACACAGTTCATAGTTTAATTTTGAATAAATTACAACAGGTTTTCTTTAAGTTTTTATAATTACGAATACCTTCTCGTTGTTTAAAAAATTACAAATATCTTTTGTGACAACTCATTGTAGGGGAGTATTTGTTAGGATATTTGTAATTTAAGGGGGTATCTATAACTTTTCAAAAATTGAGAAGTATTTGTAATTATAACAAACCTTAGAGGAGTCCATTGTAAATTATCTTTTAATTTTCTTCTTATTGTATGGTTATGTTGTTTCGCATAAATTATTAAAATTATAGTATTTTCTCTTAATCTAAACAAAATTAATTAGGATAAATTACAATAATTTCTCTTAAAATTAGACCTAATTATACAAATCTTCTTGCCCATTGTAAATTACACGTAAAAATCTTGAGGGAGCATTACACTGTACCTTAGTGGGATGGATTTGTACAAAATTTCGCTCTAAAAAGAAGATGTACTTATAATTTTATAAGTTGTATTTATATAATTAATCATAATATCAAAAAACGTCAGCATAATTTACTCAATTAATTTGTATATTTACAGTACATATATTACGATCTTTCCGTCGCATCATATATGTTTTAAATAAAAAGAAAGGAGCTAAAATGGAATATTACGTGAAAGCCTAAAAGTAAAATTTGATAGGAAGCGTAAAGGACATGATACAAAGAGAAAACAACTTATAAACTTTTACGATAAGATATTTTCTGAAGAAATTAGCAAGCAATATTTTCTGGGTAGATATTTTTAAAATATAATAAAGACAGCAGTGTGAAATATCTTGTTTTTGCCAATTAAAAGGACTTGGGATATATATGAAAAATCCTAACTTTCGTGTTTTATTGGTGAAAGGTGCAAATGAATACACAGAGTGAACTGTTCTGATTGGTTCCCTCTCCAATATCCGTTGTACTCTTTTTCTTTTTTTTTTTTTAAAAAAAACAAGTCGATCAAAACACCAACATATTATATAATAATCAAATAAATAATAATAATAATTCACATAAATTGAGACAATACTCACACATCTCGCAAAACTCGAACATATACTTGTGAACTTGTGCATAAATTTTCCATCACATTTTTAGATAATTAACACGTCACAATAAATTTTATTGAATGAACAAGATTTCTTAATTTTATTTGTCGTATTTATAATTAAGTCAAGACCAATAAAATATTAATGAGATACAAATTAATTTTAAAAAAATTGAAAATAGATGTGCCTCAGCCCGAAACAAGTACTGAATGTTGGGTGATCTGCATCCTGAGTTGATGGCCTGTATTAACAAATCATGATGGCACATCATGTTGTGACTAGTTTTAGGCTTCCATTTATATCCTCATCTTTTGTAGCATTGTGTCTATTTTGCCCCTCAATTGAATTAAATTCCCTCAACAAATCACCTATATGATGTGATTGATAGTGGCTTTTTTTGTTTTTTTTTTTAACAAGGGTAACATAGTCTTTCCACTACTTACATGTATGTTGATTGATTGATCGCAAATAATACAACAACTACAGTCAAGTCTTAATCCCTAGTTCAATAATATACCGTAAATAAAACATTAACCAATCATACACCTATCATAGCTTTAATCATATCACAAGAAGTAAAGGTGGCGTAAAAAGAACAAATCCCACACAGGCAATTCCACTTTTTCTTATGTCTTTCATGAATTAAAATGAAATTCCAACTTCTATTACTATATACTTGACAAAGATCAATTGCTTTTTCAACATATACGATGAACAAATTTTAGGTATAATTTATTATATTATTAATACATTAAAATATAAAAAATTGATCAAATACATCAATAATTTTAAATTTAAAAATACATTTGAAGAAAAAATGAACTATTATAAAGATAGATTTAGACACATATTCATAGGATTTGATAGACACAACTTTTATGATTATTGGTAAGAGAAATTTAAAGGATATGATGATGATAGTTTCTTTCATAGTAAATGAATTTTATTTAAGAATGTTAACTTTATCTCTCACTAATTATCTTTGTGTGAAGTAGGCTATTAAAAATGAGGAAAAATTATTTTTAGTACCCGAGCTTTAGTGTTATTGTTAAATTGATACATGAAGTTTTGCAAATGATATAATGGATACGATTTTTTTAATAAATATTGAATTGATATACGAGTTTTTATAAAAGTCGTTGAATTTTTACATAAAAGTAAAATAAATGCATATCTTTATTGAGAATATTTTATAATGACAAAAATTAACCTTTTAATCTAACTTGATTTTTATATATATATCCATTTATTTATAGCATTATATAGTCCTATAATTAAATAAACTATACTATTATACAATTTAAATGATAACAATAAGTAATAGTAAACTAGTTTAGTATATAAGAATATTCATTCAATAATTAAAATTAATATTTAATAGATTGGGTAGGAAGTGATGTTCTTAAAACTTAAAGTTCAAGACATTTTAAGCAAAAAGTAATTTTTTGGATTTAATATCTAAAACATTATAATTTAAGAAAATAAATATATTAAGATAAGACTATAACAAAAAAAATAATTTCACCAGTCTTTTCCTTGAGTTCTAATTTTTATAAATTAAATATAAAATTTCTTCTCCCATACCTATTCTTTTGTTTTTTTAATAACTATCTACCTTATTAAGGTGACTTTATTTTTATTTATTATTTTAAATTATGAACTTTTACACTTCTCAATATAATTATTTATTATTGTGTATTGTTTATAATAATAAATTATATTCTTTTTAGTTTTAAAATTGTAGCCTTTTTGTTATAAAATTAATGGCTCCAATCCAGTGTATTTTTTATTTTTTGTGTCAGTAAAGGACAAAATATTTATATATTACTATTTATTAATACTTTTATTATTACAATTGAACCGTGTTATTTATTTAGTCATAGAATGTACCATGGTAAATAAATAGATACTTAGGACTAATTTTGATTCAAATGAAAAAGCGAGAGAGAATATTTTAAGATAGACATAGGTATCTATTTGACAATTATGAAAAAACCCAAGTATCAATTCAAACATTTGCAAAATTTCATGTATCAATTTGAAATTATATAAAATTCAAATCATTTATAAAAATTCATGTACCAATTCGATAATAATACAAAAACTTAAGTATCAAAATTTTTACTCTATTAAAAATTAAAGAATATCGTTTATTCAATTTTCTTGTGATGTGACTATCATCTAAAAATATATGGATGGAAATAGAGTGAAAGAATGTAATGAAATATATATATATATATATATATGTGTGTGTGTGTATATATGAGCATTATCCATTTGGTTTTGATGCTCAAGAGATAGCATGGACCCATTAAAAGTACTTTCAAGTAAAGTTCGAAATAATCTTATTCAGCATCTCATCATATCATATTTATGTGAAAAATGCAAGCCACCCTTGTGATATGAGTAACGTAAAATAAAAAAATTTATTTTATTTTTATTATAGTACACTCTCATGCTATTTGAAATGAAGCGGAAACACCCAAGAGCCCCTAAAGTGTGATTCAAGGGCCCCAACTGCAGCTTGTTTAGCATTTGGGTTAATCACGTTTTGCTATCCGAACTATGATTGTTTTTATACTTTGACATTTAATTGTGTCAATTTACCATATTAACTTTGCAAAATTTTGCACTTTTCCATTTGTAACTATTTTTCAACCAAAATTTTCGTGGAAAAACATAACACGTAGTGCACATATGATATTTATGTGCTATGTGATGTGATATTTTTCGCATAAGCCAGTATGTGATGTTTTTCGGGCATAAAGATCAACAGAAAAAAATAGTTATTTATATGAAAAAGTGCAAATTTAGCAAAGTTGAAATAGTAAGTTGACAAAAAAAAAAATTGGATATAACAAAATATAAAAACGGATATAGTTCAAATGAAAAAATATAATTTATCCTTAACTTTTTTTCTATCTTGTGTTTTGATTATTTTGCCCCAACTGTTATTTACTTAAAATTGTTGAACCACTCCCATTTGTTTTCCACCTTTTTAGTTGAAATAAGAGAGGAGAAATGTCTTAGTCAAAATATAAATTGTATTATTATTGCAGATTTCAAATTTGTAACTTCTTTTATTAGGTGAAGTTTGAGAGAGCAACATAAGCACCAATCTGTTATTGTTGAGCCCAAAGAAGAAAAATTAGGACAAAAGTGTTAACTTTTTGGATAGGGGTTAGCAGTTTTCTTGTTAGTCTTAGTTTTGTCAATTAAGTCAAATTGATACAATTTTAAAATGAATGATGTTATGATGTGGTTGAGATTCTTATGAAAGGATGAAAATGAAAATTTTACCCGCGACACAATAACTCATCAGGTGAAAATACGATTTTTGAGGGGGTTTCTTAGTAGGTGTGGTCACTATCAATGAATAGTAGTTGGGTTAAAAAATAATATTCTTTGGTATTTATAATGGTGTTGGAAGTTATATTGTATGGTGGGTTGCATTTGTTTACCATGCGCCTCATATATATTAAATCACTTTTTTACCCTTGCAGGTGAATAGTTTTTACCAATATACATCATGTTAGTATTTTAATTTTCATTGCTTGTAACCTCTGGATATTAAGAATAAATTTTCACAATTGAAGTTAAGTTTAAAACTGGTTGTTGTTGGTTTGTGATGTCTTAACTTTTGATTTGGCAACACAAATGAAAAGAAATGAACTCAATACTGAGTAAGGAAAACTAGAATCTTCATTGAAATAAGAGATAATTACGCTCTCCTTTCTTGAAATTTAATATAATTATACATAGATCTTTTATAATTTGGGAAATAACGTAAACACCTTAAGGTTTGTTTTCATCTAATAAATAAGTCCATTCGTTACTCAAAATTCGCTGAAGTTGTTGATATTAACAAAAAAAATTGAATTAAAATTGATACTTATCTTTGATTGATTTATCACTAATTTATTGCAGGTCAAATAATTTTTTCTCGACCAAACTACCCTTACAATGTTGAAAATATACCTCCACATTTGCATTAACGCATGAAAACGTATGAGGTTAATTTGGTTATGAAAAAGATTTATTTGACTAACGAAATATAGATTTTTTTCCTGATTTGTTGTTAATATCAACAGATGAATTTCGACTAACCAAGGGATTTATTTGTTAAATAGAAGCAAATATTAAGAGTGCTAAAAATATAATTTTTTCAAATCACATCAAATTTACGTGTAATTACACAAAACCTTGATTTTCCAACACATCCAAAAACTTCATCACTATGATTTTTATGGCCTTCTCTTTGATCTTTCTTTGATTATGATGAAGAGCTGGGATATTATCCGTCTTTTTTTGTACGTTCTATTTGCATGAATTGAAGGAGCAGGGCCTTCAGTATCTGCATTTGTCCCTAGATTTTAACGCCTTCGTGTATCATTACCAAGAGTGTGCTATGTTGCAGTTGAAGTTCTTGCAGTCCTGCCCAAATAATCTAACTTTTAAACAAAGCTGACTTAGTTTCTCAATGTCATATCAATTTTAAAAAGAAACATTACATAAAAACAGGCCTCATATATGCTTTAAAGTTTAAACTCCATCAAGTGTTAGGTGTCTCCTTCAGAATTGCCAGCATGGCTATGTAGTTAGTCCGTGGGCCATGGCTTATCTTGTCTGTAATTTAAACGGTATTTTTTTTAATAATTCGTACGTCACAAGTTATTTAGAGAGTGTTTGCGAGTGCTTTAAAAAAGTATTTTTCAGCTTCTGGCTCTCTAAAAGCACTTTTGAAGTATTTGGAATGTCAATTTTTGTTTTTAAAATGGCTAAGAAAAATGTATTTAGATCAAAAACTGGAAGCACCTTGGGGGGTGTTTTTAGCTGGTTTGGTTTTTTTGTAAATAAATTCAACTTTATTTTTTACTATTTTACTCTTGTTATAATAATCTTATTCAACTTTACCCTTTTTAATTTATTTTTAAAATTGTATATTTAAAGTTGATATAAGGGTTTTCAAATAATTTAAATTTTAGCAATAATTAAATTTACACGTCTATATATTTGATTTGTTTAAATTTTTTATATTTTATGTGCTATATCATCTTATTATATTATATCGTGCACATATTATTTGATTAATTAATAAAATAATTACTTTTCGCAATCATGTAAGTTTAAATATTGTGTATGAATGAACGATTATATTACTTAGTGAGAGCATTGTTTAACTAAACATATTTTTAAAAAAACATAAATAGGAAATACTAATCGAAATAAAATTTATAATTTTTTGTGCAAAAAATAATTATTAGTGACAAACAATAAGTAAAATAATAAACAAAAAAAATAGTTTCTTTTTAACGCATAGGGACAAAATAGTCTTTCATCGATTAAGATTATTTTAGAAGTGATTTTTCTCCTAACACTATTCAATTTAATTTTTATCTGCTTTTCGCTTTTTTTAGAAACACTACCCACTTTTAATTCTGTTACAACTTTCGACTTTATCTATAAAAATTACTTTTTTTAAAAGTAGAAATTTTTACAAACACTTCTTAATCAAAATTATCAGAATTCTCTTATTCGGAAACATTTCTTCCAAGCATAGTTTCATCAAGAAACCGATTTTATATCTAAATTCACATATCTTTCATAGAAATCCCTAAAACAACCATTTAAGTTGTCAAACGAAAAGAATACTGACAAGAAGTAAGTCATACAAATTCATGCTATTAATAGTGGTCTGCAATTACGTGTACTCTTTTTCCACAAACCCCTCCTCTTTTTCTCCTCCTTTTTATCTCTTCAATGTGTTCAAGACATGGAATGATCTATAAAAAGAAATACTATATACAAAAGCAAAGTGCTTTGATGAAGCAAAGGTTTGGACAAAGATTTGGCTGTTCTTGCTGATAAAATTTTTGCTTGCAAATCAAGTTTGATCGAACCAAATTATTCACAGAAAATACATTTGCTATGTGATTGATCACTTTTCTTAAACTGTACATCAATCACACGACAAGTGTCTTGCACTTGTTATATAATTAATTCAAATTCCATCTAATCGGATCTGAATTAGAATTTTTTATTTTTGCTGCCAAACAGCGCACAATAATTTCACAACCACCTATTTTGGTTTTGCTGATCCATCAATTTCTATTTTTATTGGTTAGATCCATTAGTTGATCTTTGTCCGATTCTAAGAAACACTATTTGGATAAGGTTGTTTTTCCTCGTACATCTACCGGTCAAGTTCTGAGCACACTTGCCTCATGTCGTATGCCGGGATAGGGGGGGAAAGCTGCGGTGTTAGTTGTATCCTGTGCGATTACAAACCATATTTCCTAGTCGAAAATTTCCCTTAAACTTTTAAAAGTAATGTTAAGAATTTTAAATTTTATAATGTTATATTTGGACTGATAAATTTGAAAATATGAATATTAAATTTATAGTAATAATTTTTTTGAATTTGTTTGGATATTGTAAATTCAAAATATTTCAAATACTTAAAGTCTAAATTTAATTTATATTTGATTGAATATTGATGAATTTCAAGATTTTCTAATATCGAGGAATGTGAAATTAATTTCTCCAAATCCATCGATCTAAATTTAATATAAGTTCATTTCTCAGAACTTTTTAATATATACATATATATATACACACACTCTAACATGTGTGATGAATTCTCAACTATTTTGTAAGACATTTGAAAAGTTTAATTTATCAACCATTCCAATGGAAAAATTAAATTTGTTTATGTCGAGCCAAAATAAAAGAGAATTTTTTAAAATATATATATATATATATATTAAGTGATAATAATCTTAATTTTTAACATAATATAATTTATTAATTTTGAAAAATATTTGAAACTAGTTAAATACCTAAAATGATGATTCAGCAAGGACACGTATATAAAGTTAACTACATTTATTGTCAATAGATTATCATTATACACATCTCATTACCAAAAAGAAGATTAACGACAAAAAATCAAGACAAGTTCAATTTTTATCATCAATTATGTGTTCTAAGAGACATGTTTTCATTTTCTCATAATAATGAGTTCTATAATTTTAATAATGACTTCTCAATAGTAAAATTGTGTACAAAATTGACATAATCTAGTTACGGACAGCCTAAACATCACTATATATATGTTATCACTAAGTTGTCGTTATAGATATATTACTAATGATCTATATTTAACGGCAACATTATGTATAATCTTTATTACTATTAAAATTATTATATAGTATATATTTTAGTAATGAGTTTATATATTTTGCCACAATCTTTATATATTTTAGTAACTATAATGATATGGGACATAATCAAGGGACGTTGGTTGAATATTGTATTGCCGGGGGGTGACCTGGAGACATTAATACAAGGATTTGGGGCTCTGATCCAACAAGAGCTCAAGTTCAAGGTTAGGAAAATAATATTTTTTTATTCCCTAATTTAAGATTTTCTTTACTTTTAATCTTATAACTATGAGATTTTTAATTTTAATTTCATAACTTCTAAAAATGAGTCCTTGTGGTTTCATGGTATTTTTTCGCTAGATATTTTAATGAAAACATAAACACGTGGCGCATTTACACTTTTGGTCCTATTGTACGAGAGTATTACTTTTTGGTCTCATAACCCTAAAAAAATAACATTTTTTTTCTCATAATTCTTAAAAAATTACATTGTTGGTCCCGCACTTAACTATTACACGATATTTTTCATTAAATATTTAATGAAAAAGTGTCATGGGATAAAAAAATATTTTTTTTGTAAGTTATAAGATCAAAAATAAAAATTTCATAATCAGTAAAACTAAACACTGCCTATGTTGTTGTCTCATACTTCTCGGACAAGCCTCCACTAACGGCATATTTATCAATAATAAATTAGATTTCCTTTTGCATTTCGCCCAATTAAATTTTACGATAGGTGTATAGAACATTGACAAATACCCTTTAATTTGAGGAGATTAGTCGTTGTGGCACATCGTTTTTGCATTTATATAA
The DNA here is from genome assembly GCF_026168435.1 of Sesamum indicum. Classification (NCBI taxonomy): domain Eukaryota; kingdom Viridiplantae; phylum Streptophyta; class Magnoliopsida; order Lamiales; family Pedaliaceae; genus Sesamum; species Sesamum indicum. Next base: position 15,484,950 of record NC_142660.1, on the reverse strand, counting down.
CTGTTTTAAAAGATATTATAAATAAGAGTAGAATATATAAATCAATACATTACATATTTATTAGTTATGTCAAATTTGAAAAGTTGAATAAGTTAGTTAGGGCATTTTTGATTTCATAAAAAATTAATGCAGCAATATCATTAATCGTTGTTGGTGAGTATGGAGTGTCTTTTCATTTTATATTAACTAGTCGTTATAGCACGTTGTCCCTGCGTGCATATAATAAATAATTGTTACGCTCTAAAATATATTTTAAATAAGAATAAGATATATCTTACATCTAAGAAAAAGAAATAAATAAACTAAAATAAATTTAGAGATATAATCGACACAAAAAATTGGTGTCAGTGATTTTTATATTAGTATAGATAGAAAGTATAAGTCATAAGATGGGAAGAACAATTTGATATGGGTTGGTGAAATACATAAGAACATTTTTAGTAATTTAAAAAATTGGTGTTGTGGTGTAAGTAACCCCTATTTATGAGTGAAAATATAATTTTTTTTATATATAATACTAATTATGTGGCACGTCGTTTTTACTTATATATAATAAATAAATTTTTATATTTTAAAATATATTATAAATAAGAGTAAATTATATAAATCAGTACATTACATTAATAAAAAGAAAGTAAGGACAAAATAATAATTCATCAATAATGTAAATTTTGAAAAATTGAATAAGTTAGTTATTTTTTCATGAAGGACATTTTTTATTTCACAAAAAAATTAGTATGCTGGTGTCATAAACCGTCATTTGTGAGTGTAGTGCGACTTTTTGTTTTATATTATTATAAATATAAATGTAGATATAGATATAGATGAGGTATGTATCAGTTTTCCACCGTGGATGGTACTTGACCCTTTTGCCCCCATATGGCCATACAAGTATGACTTTCGAGTACAAATTAAAGCAATTTCTTATAATGTTTGTCCATTTTCCAATTATTACTTTTTCAATAATAAATTTAAATAATTATTTAAAAGAAGCCTCAATTTTATTAAAAAGAAAAATAAACAGGCACATCTGGTTCGGGTCCAGTTCGGCACGATCCTGAGTTAAATTTTTTGAATTGATCCGTATTGATCCTTAGTCACCTCGGAACCACTCTGCACATTGAAAACTTTTTAGATTCTTGGAATTGTAAGCAAACGAAGAAGGGAAAAACATAGTAAAAACAAAAGGAAAAAAAAAGGAAAAAGCTCCTAGGCCTCTTGTTCCAACTTGTTGCTTTGCAATTAAGCTGCTATCTCGAATTTCCTGGCCTTGCTTTCTAATTGCGGGCTTATGGAACCAATTAACCCATGGACATTCAAATTTGATTGGAGCTGCAACTGGGCGATCCAACATAGCTGGGTTGAGAAGGTACAGGAACCTGTGGGCTGGACCTTTTTTCTTTTTTTCTAGCTTGTTTTTTCTTTTGTATTATTTTCAACAGTCACTAAAAGAAAATTTATTGTGGCTATGAATTAAAATTATGATAAAAATAATTATTATTTATGACTAAAAAAATCAACGCAAAAACTTAAATTATTCATTATTTAAAACTATTTTTTCCATTGCTCATTTTTTTGTTATGGTTTAGCCATAACAAATACTTTAGCCACACTCATAAAAACTACGGCCAACAACTGCTGCGTGACTGTAATGAATGACTATTTACTACATCTATTTATTTTTCACTGTGATAAAATGGTCCAAAAAAATCAAGTTCCCATCAACTTATGCATCAACAAATTGTGCATGGCTTTAGAGGCAAAATTCGTTATATATATTTTTTGTACAATTAATATTTTTCCAACTATTGGTGATTAGAGATTTTTATAAATTTGTATTTTATTTTAATTTATCTCCTTATAATATTGCATATGAGCAGATTATCCCTTATGGCAAAAAGATAGCAATTTATCCCCTGTCTAGGGAGGTAAAGTGTTTCATTTTAAAAAAATACATGGAGATAAACTATTGCACTTTAAAAACACAGGGGAAGATAAATTGCTAATTTTTTTTAATAAATGGATAATTTACTCATTCACAATATCATAAGGCGTTATTTGCATTTTTTCCTAAAAAAATGGGTTATATGCATAATTTTTGTTTTTTTGCGTTGTTGATTGAACCTATTGCACGTAAAATAAAATAAATATATTTATATTTTTTCGAATATCTCTAACCTTTTCTTCTCTTCAACTAATTTCTAAAATATATTTTTGCCGTTTTCCACAACCCCTAATTTAAATAGCAATTAAGGTATAATTAATTAATTGTCCTCGACTTTCACATCTTGATGGATCATCCCAAATACAAAATTTTCTACCTTTCTCACTGAAAAAGAAAAAGAAAAAAGAATATGAGAATTAGGGTATTTAAAGAAATTGTTAAATAAAAAAGCTTTATTCTATTTTGGCATTTGTTAAATCTTGAAAAAATTGTAACTTTAGTTCTAAAGAATAAGGTAGTTTACAATATTAATCTGCCACTTTATGAAATCGCTAATATTAGTCCCACACTTGATTTATTTATACTTTATATATTTGCGCTTTTATTATTAACAAAAAAGTCTAATATATAGATATTGAAAATTCGGACAGGAGTTTATGCCGTATACATTTTTTGCGTTGAATCTTTTGACACAATAAGTGGGGTATTATATATTGGTCCAAAAACCAACACAAGTACAAGTGTACAACCCCTTCAAACACATATCCATCCATCCTAGAAATTTGTGCAATAACTATCGAAAAACTCTCCACCTGATAATACTCATAAGAGTATAATGCCGCGTACCAGTGAGTTTCCGATGATCGATATCCCAAGGTTATAATTAAAATTCTCAAGATCATATATACATATATATTATATAATTTTTAATTAACAGTAAAAATTATGATAAAATTTTAATTAATCATAATTGTGCAACGAAAATTTATTAACTGTGATTTCTACAAATGATATGCTAAAAACTATTATGATCAGAGCCAATGTTGACTAGATGTCGTTAGAACATTAATTTTTGCCCATGTCAATTTTGTTTGACCACTATAGATAGTATTAATTTACAATCTAGAAATTTGCAGTATGAAATGTAGAAAAAAAATGACAATTTTAGTGGTACAACTTAGGGAGTTGGTATTTTTAATTTTGTACGAACTAATTTTCACAATTTAATCCTATTTTTTTTCATAATTTCGACAATTCTAGTCATTTTTCGCTAATTTGACTGAAATTTTGATCCTATAAATTAATTATGCAGGACAAAATATATCAACTACCCTAAATTATAGAACAAAAGTTCTATTAAATGTCACTTATTGCTTGATATCTTAATGAAGTAAATATTATCACTTCCCTGAAAAAAAAAAAAAAAAAAGTGAGACATACTAACTGTGACTCCTCACATTCCATTTTCCCTCAAACAAATTTATGTATACATAGGGGAGAGGAAAAATAATAAATGGCATTTATTTTATAAAAAATCCACAGATTTCTTTTTTTTTTTTCTTTACCCCCTAATTATTCTACCCTATCTGAAACACAACATAAACACAATAGTCGAAGCACGAATTCTTCTATCACACTTCAATGTCAAATGCCATGCTAATATGTAACTACATATATATATAATATCCGTTTCAAAACATAAATATATAATAAATCGAATTACAATGTAAAAGTATGAAAATTCACCATACAGATGGTGGTGTGACAACCAAATGTTCTACGTATACAAAGTCCGGTTTGTTTGTCGGGAATAAAATATTACCCAAAATAAAATTGTAGGAAATTTAATTGTTAGAAATTTTATTTCATTGCAATGTTGGGATAAAATAGATATATAATAGAAAAATCAATCAAAATATTTAAAGGAGATATTTGGTCTACTACACATAATAAAGGAATGGAAAATATAGAATTAAATGATCTCGTAATTTAGGTCATTTGACGTTTTCACCATTTGACTTTCTATGATGGAATTTCATACCTACATCTTTTTAGCTTTCACGATTGCAATTTTTTATTCGCCGGATTTGCTTCCAACATGAGAGGGTTGAATTCCAATCAGAGATTGAAATCGCAAAAATTTAAAAAGATGTGGGACCAAATCAATTTTTTTTTTGTTAACCCATTTTAACCAATTAAAGGACAAAAATGCTAACATAAATGGATGAATATGAACAAAACCCTTAATTTTAAAATGTTACGTAAAGGGCACATATATCTCTCCGACAATAAAGATGAACTCAATTAAAAAAATAAAAGACTAAAATCATAAAAATTAAAAAGATGTAAAATCAAAATGCTACCCTAAAACGTTAAAAGATGAAAACATTAAATAACCTAAATCACATATGTCCAAAAATGCATCTAAAACGCAAATTATAACAATAAATAAATTCACAAAGTATCATCGATATACATAAATCGATATTCTTATAATATAAATACACATATAAATAAACATAACATATATTTATATTTTTATATGGGCAAAATACTTTTTTTAATCCCATAAAATAAGAATAGAATTTATTTTGGTACACAATTATGACAAGTGTGACATTTACTCCCATAAACTCATAATCACGCGTATTTTAATCCCAAAAAATAATGTTCGTTGTAATTTTGGGACCAACGAGACGTTTGGGATTAAAAAGGCATTCAATTTTAAGTCATGTAAAAAGCCCAAATTCACATTTTCTGGGACTAAAAAGGCGTGAATTTAAATTTTATGGACTAAAAGCGTCACCTACCATATTTGTGATACCAGAAAAATTTTCCCTTATTTTATGGGACACAGAACATTTTGTCCATTTTTTGTTAATTTATGAAAACATATATTGGCGAAAAGGTTACAATTTTAATCCTATAACTTAGGGATAGTGACATTTTTAATCCTGTACAAACCATTTTTCGCAATTTAGTATTGCAACTTTATAATTTTGACAATTTTAATTTTTCAACCAATCTGATCAAAAAGTGCAATTTGCTCCCAATTTTAGTCCTATAAATAAATTAACAAAGGAACAAAAATATAAACTCTTCCAAGTTATAAGACTAAAATTGCCAAAATCGTAATTTGCTTGCAATTTTACTCCTATAAATAAATTAACGAAGGAACAAAAATCTTAACTCTCCAAAGTTATAGGAATAAAATTGTCAAAATTCCTTTAAGTACCAATGGAACTATGGAAAAGTGTATTAGCCCTAAGATACAAGACAAAAGAAATGCAACTTCCCCCAAAAGTTTACATATTTACAAATTTACGAATCAACTTTAACCGTGTCAAACCAATCATATAAGTTCAGTTAATATTACTAGGCTTGATGTATTATTAATCATATTAAGGAATCATAGTCAAGCCAATTAATTAATCACACTTCAATTAATATTAGTCTAATTGATATATAATTAATCAGATTATATAATAATCAACGACATGTATATTATCAGTTAATTTAATTTGTAGTTAATTTGGCATAGCACGTATAAAAGACATAACAGATTCAAGACCTTTAGTAATACAAGAACACAATTTACATATATATATATATCATAAGTTTCTATTCTCAGACAAAATTGCCCTTGATCAGAAGTGGATCAAGGACAACAGGAATTTCTGCAAACTTTATACCCAAGTTCTGAAGCTTCGCAAACACCAAAAGCGAAGCTAATTTGCACTTAGACAACTACAGTACGTGGCTTCAATCAATCAAAAGCACTCGTAAATTAAAGAAGACGACTACATATTCTTGAGGAAATAAGTTCAACTCCCCACTAATCAAAGAGAATCGCTTATCGAAACGACGACTCTATAGCCCACCAAATATCAGTTCATCTCCAACCCTAGCTAGTTTGAACCTGATCAGAGCTTCTTCCATTGCTTTTCGTGAAGGATCTGGACTTAAAAAGAGATATAATATATATATATATGCAATAAAAACAAGAGTGGTCTTCAAGATATTTATGCTGAGACTTACCTGATAAAAAAACATTACATTTTTCGTATCTTCTCCATCTTATAATGATGATCATCATCTACCTCCAGTTCAAAATCATGCAAATCTGCAACCTTAATTTGCTGATCTTCCAATTTATGTCTGAATTTGAACACAATTCCAACATAATCTTCAGTAATACTTTGCGTCTGAGATCAATTCTCCTTGAGAAGGCCGGTTCTTGAACAGTGTTGTATAATCCATGCAAGACCCATTTTCATGGCCTTATGATGCATAAACCCTTGATTTCAAATACTATCAAACAAGAACGGATCCCCATAGTCCCAAATGCTGCTCGTAGGATACTCATCTTCACCAGCCAGCGGCCATGGCGGAGAGGTCATGTACCCGTTCAACGACGCCGCCGGATCTGATATCGCCGGCGCCGCCACTGTTTCAGTGGGCGTGATGGATAGACTCGATCCGACAGAGCCCACGAGTGAACTTATATCATCGTAACCAACGGACTGCAAATGTTGCAAGTCCTGATTTTGTTGCTGATGATGATAAGTATCAATGTTGTTATTAGGGTTTGGATAAGATGATGTTGTCTCTGAGGGTTCCCTAATTGTGGGGTCAGACTGATCAACCCTCAAATCCCCCGCTCCGTACTGTTGTTGCACCATAGAACTCATCTGTTGTTGCGGTAATTGCGGTACTATGTTAGGGTTATAATGTACGGCAGGGTACAACCCGTACTGCACATAGTTCCCCACCACTCCCCCCGCCGTGGGCGCCAGCTGCGGCTGCGGAGTCGAAAATGTGAGCCCAAATCCTGACGGGCGAGGGAGCAAAGGGCGAAGGGTTTGCGTTGAGGACGATGAAGAGGAGCTCGATCGAGACGAGGACTGGGAAGACGAACCACCACCGTTACCACCGCTTCCGCCGCCAGAGGGTTGGAGATTTAGCTGTGCTCTTGAGCCATAAAGTATAATGGCTGCACGGTCATATGCGCGAGCGGCGTCCTCCGCCGTGGAGAAAGTACCCAGCCACCGCCGCGTCCGCTTTCTTGGCTCCCGGATCTCTGCCACCCACTTACCCCAGCTCCGCTGCCGGACTCCTCTATACCTGAACTTGCTATTGTCCGGGCCGCCTTTTCCTTTACCTCTCTTGCTAGTGTTGACGTTACTATTGCCCCCGGCGGAGGAAGTGGCGGCGCTGTCGCTGCTGGTGGTGGAATATGCTGAAATGGGATTGTAGTCATTGATGTTGTTGTGGTCGTCGTCTTGGGGAGGGTGAGAATTAGGGTCTGAAATTGCAGCACCGCTCATGGCGAGTGGCTGGTAAGAGAGGTGGCGCCGGAATTAAGATTAAAGAAAGGTTGGAGAGAGAAAGAGAGGAAAAGGTGGGAAGACTGTGGTGGGTTTTTGCCTCGTTCTGTGTTTACCCAATTGAGAAGACTGTGGAATGTGAATGCCTGTGTTGGAAGAGCATCCTCTGTAAATGGTGGAAGAGGGCGGTGGTCATGTGGACACAGGCAAATGTATATATGTACGCGTATATATACGTCTGTATACGTATATATATATGTTTGAGTTGCTCCCATATGAAGAAACATTATACATATGGAGATATCCAAATTTATTATTATTATTTTCATGTAAATTCACGGGGAAGAGCCTTACTAGTGAAGAATAGATAGGTTTACAACACGAAATACGACATTTTATTATGCTTAATAATTTATAATTGAAAATGAGAAATTGTTATGACAATTAATTAATTATATATAATTGTACAACGACTTTATGGTCACCACTAATGTTTTGTAACTAAAATTATGTTAAATACAATTATTTATGGTCAAAAAATTGAGATTTTGCATCGATTTTGTTTGATCGTAATAATAATGTTGATTTGTTATAATTTTTAAGCTATAATAATTTATAATATAAGATTTAATCAGAATGTAGATAGGTATAATTAGATTTAATATTTATAATACTTACATTAATTCACCCTTAATTAAAAGTTTTTAATTTATCTTTATTGTCCGATATAAATACTCAATTTTCTAGTCACGTTAATATATTATAATGTCAAAATGTAAAATATATAATACATTTGATAGGAATGTATTAAATAAAATGTAAAATATTGTGTTAATTTAATAGAGTACCTCGTATTTTTCCCTGTGCTTCGGGCTATCCTGCGATACCCTCTACGGTTTAAATTAAAAATTCTAAGAAAACAAATACTAAATTTTGATCCACCGTTTGAAAATTAAAATGAACAAAATACAAATTGAATAAAATAGACCATTTGCTAACATATATATAACATGAGGAATGAAAGGGACAAAATACAAATTTTATTCTATAATTATAGGATATATCAGCATATTTAGTCCAAATATTACTATTGAAAAAAAAAATCATATTACAAACGTTGGTAGGAAGATTAAAAATCCCCAAGTGTAAAACATATGTTAATTTTTGACGAATTTAATATTCTCCTTTGATATCTAGAGTACATATAACACTACAAAAAATATAACATGTAATCATGACTACATGCTATAATTATAAACAAAATAGACGTAGTAAATAGTTAGTGTTCATAGTCATACAATGGTTGTTCGTTATGATATCTGCGAGGGTGACTCAAAAAAATTTTCATAGCTAAAAGCCACGATAAATGTTATTACCATATCTTTTAGACATGGCAAATAACTTTTTCTTGATAAAAAATCTATATCTTTATATCTGTTTTATTTATCTATAGTCAATAAAAATTACTTGATATGATTTTGGTACAGAACTATTAAAATTTTAGTCAATAATAAATTTTTTTAATGTTTTTTTAAATATGTTCTCAATTATAAATTCAATATGAATGAGGACCAAAAGTAATACACTACAGTTGTAGGACAAATATTGTATCTTTTTCTCCAAAACTTTAGTGTTATTCAAGATATTATTTCTTTAACGTGCTTCAAATCCTCCCATTATCATCCCTACTTACAATTTTATCGCTTTACTATCAATGATCAACGTGACTTTAGTATCGAAACACTATTACCAAAGTCTTCCCAATGTGATTTCAAGAATAATTTGTTTTTTAAGAATTGTCACACACAGAAATTTGAGACGTACTTGCTCGTCAAAGTAGAATTTCCTAAAATTCTTTAGAAAAAAGACATTAACACAGTAAAATCGTAAGTCTGAGTATGTTCAGATTGGTATCAACTTTTCTAATTTCTAGATTTTTTTTAAAAAAAAATATTAGTTTAATTACTGCTTGGGGAAGGAACAGTGTATGTTCTGTTCTCGAGACCTTTACTTCGTGAATAAGGTAAATTTTGGGATGGATCATTAAAGGCGGCCAAGAAAAGATTTTTGTGGGCAAAAACTGTTTAATATTTATTAAGTGATGCTTAAATTCTTGTGTTGCTCTTTTCGAAATCATTAATTAAGAGACAGGTTGAGTCCTTTTCCATATTCATTGCAGTGGGTTTTGCATATACTATTCTTTTTCACTAAATTAAATGCTACTATGCCAAACTGGTGCGCCATAATAAGTTTCTAAATTAATTACTTTGCAGAAATAATATAAAACAGAATAAATAATACAATTTTTATCTGTTAATATAAGGATTGTGATAATTTCAGTCCAAGTCCGTTCATATTTTAGAGCACAAAGATGTAACTTATAGAAATTGGTAATTTTGCCAAAAATATCTTAATTTGGTCGGAATATGTCACCAGACTTGCACGTGATATTTAAAAATTGAGAATTTTTACATTTTTCAGTCAAATTAGGGTTTTCTGGACCAAAATCGTCATTTTTTCATAAATTACAGTATTTTATTGCATGTAAATATTGAACAGGCCTTCACTGAACCTGATGCAATGTTGGTTCGGGATAATTCAATTTTGGTCCACTATAACTTATAACAATTGGTAATTTGGTCCTATGAATCCTAATTTAGCCGGAACTTTTCGCATAATCTACACATGAGACCTAGAAATTGGGGAGTTTTTAATTTTCGGTCAAATTAGGAGTTTTTGGGTCGAAATTGCCATTTTTTTTTCGTAAATTACAATTCTTTATTCCAAATCTTAAATTGGAATTGCCACCAACTCTGTATTTTTACCTATAAAAAATGTAAAGAAACTAAAATTTAGAATTAAGAGATAATTGCACTCTCCTCTCTTGAGATTTTTTATAATTATATGTAGATCCCATGTGGTTTAAAAAATTACATCTATCACCATTGAAGTTTGCTTCTATATGAGAAAATTAATAAGTCACTCAATTAATCAAAATTCACCAAATTTATTGATATTAATAAAAACAATTTGAAAAAAAAACTATACTTTTTCTCGATTTACTTATTACTGACGTATTGTAGGTCAAATAAGTTTTTTTACAATCAAGTTATCCACATACGACTTTACGCGTTAGTGCATATGAAGAGGTATATTTTCAACGTTATAAGGGTAGTTTAATTCGAAAAAAATTATTTGACCTATAATAAATCAGTAATAAGTCAATTGAAGGTAAATATCAATTTTTATTTAGTTTTTCTATTAATGTAATTAGCAAATTCAATTAATTTTGACTAAAGGAGGGACTTATTTATTAGATGAAAACAAACTTCAAGAATATAAAATGTAATTTCTCAAACTACAAAAATTTATATATAATTGCAAGGGAAGAATTGCAATTATTCCTAAAATTAATTATACTTATCACCTTTGAGGTATACCCAGTGTCACAAATACCCCTCATACTTAATACCCAGCTTCCACAAATGGCTGACCACGCTACGGTAGCAAAACCTAGCAAAGTCGTCGTTAATACTATATTTCTTACGATTTACACTTTGTCAACTATGATTCTGGTTTCATAGCTAAAAGTAATAGCGTTTTTTTCCCCTTATATAGTCATATTGGGTTCTTGTTTGAAAAATTAATTTAATATGCAATTTCAGGATTAGCACATGTACACAAATTAATCTCCTATACTAATTTGTTAGATTATCTCTTACATCAAATGTATTATTATAATCCACACCCAAAAATATATTTTGAAAAAGCATTCCATTTTATTTGTTAGTCTAATTTGAAGGCAAAATAAACTTTTTTCTTCCATAACACTGGATTCAACAGTTTTCATCTTTTACTTTATGGGATTATTAAAATAGTATCAAGATTGTAAAAAATCTATACATTTAATCATTTGTTTTATGGAATTTTTAAAATTATCCCAAAAAAAAGAAAACTCGATTAATTTAATTCTATATTCAAGATTTTATAAAAATAAATAAATAACAAAGACACGTAAGATGGGCGTTTTTTAAATATTATAAAAGCTTCTGGGCTTACAAAATTTTTTTCAAACTTTTCTTAACTTTTATATTTCTTATTCATTTTGACCCCATTCGATCCTTCCTCCAATTTCTTATTCATTAAAATGTTATGCCCGTTAGTTGAGCTCTGCTAATGTGGGGTGACATTCAGGCTATGAGAAAGTCGATTTCAATACCAAATTCTCAATTGTATGGTGTCGAGTATTACTCAATACTAATTATTAAATATTAATTAAGAATGTATTAAATTTAATATGTCCATAACTGAACTTGCCTTTTATTGGATTAATTTTCTAAATTATCAATATCGATATTAATCTCAGGGGAATTAATTTGTGTTCTTATATTTCAAATTACTTAAAGTTTTGAAGAGTATTGATAGTCTGTGGTGCCCACTATTAATTTTTTCTTACTAAATACAAACACTAGTTTCACTTTATATTTATGTTAGTCTCAACACTTTATTTTTCTTATTAAGTATTAAAATCATCAAATCACCAAAATCACACATTTGATTTTGATTTAAAAAGTGCTAATTTAAAAAATTATTTTATAATAATTAAGAAAAATCAAAATCATACCATGAATTCGAAGTGCCATTTTTTTCTGCCACTGATTATTTTTTATTTATTTAATACGTGTAACCTCATATTAAAAATGGAACCTTTATAGCTTCTATTTCCCCCGTTTCCATTGGCACGTACTACGGCACCTCGAGGGCCTCGCCGGAATGGAGAAATAACGGAAGGAAGCGTGTAAATAGGATTGAGGAAAGGGGGCAGGGAGAAGAGAATGTTGATAGATTACATTTTACATATTCTATCTTATTTGAGAGCCATATGACTAAATAATCATCAAAATTTGATGGAAATTGGCCAAAATAATTTTTTGCCAGTAAATAAATTACTAAAAAGTCATTTCCTAAATAATCACAACTTGCCTTCATCCATGACATGTAGTAAACACTTAATCATCCAGTATTGAAATAATACAGGAAGGATAATGTTAAACTACGAAACATGCATTGAAATACTTAATCATCCAGTATTGAAACACAAAACTGAGTTACATCCAGGTCTTATATTTGATCTAATCTTTAGCTAAAAACAGCAAAGGACAATACCAGAGTAAATCCCAACACAATAAGGAAAAACCAATGAGTTCCCGTTTGAGAATCCAGACATTTAGAAAAGGGAAGTTCCTTTGCCCTTCTTATCTCCACCAATCTCAAAATGCTTGCACCTCTGCAAAATGAGCAACAAACAACTTCTGGTGAGTATAGAGACAGGACACTACCAGAAAGAAAATGCCCCATGAAAAACCAACCTTGATTGGGTGCTGGGAAACATGCTTGCAACCCTGGCACTGCAACCTTAACACAATCTTCTTTGTCGTTTTTGCCTAATCAAGAATGAGAAAAAGTCAGTGATTTAAGCAAGCATCCCAGTTTGATTACCTGAATACATCTTTATGATATTCCTGGCTGTTCTTTCGTAACATTCAATTATATGTAAGTTTTCTTGTCAAACAATAACTATCTCCATTCATGGTGGATTGAAGTATTAAAATGGTATATGAAAAATCATTTTCACCTTCTTGTGGAAAACAGGCTTGGTCTGGCCACCATAACCTGACTGCTTGCGATCATAACGGCGCTTCCCCTGAGCAGCTAAACTATCTTTACCCTTCTTGTACTGGGTGACCTTGTGCAAGGTGTGCTTTTTGCACTCCTTTGATTTGCAAAAAGTCTTCTTTGTCTTAGGAACATTCACCTGGAAATACAAAACCACAAATAAATTAGCATCCAAAAGCGCATGAATTTGACAGCTTAGCAGATTCACAAACATCAAATACACAGCATCCTTTTAAAGGAACCTAATGCCTCCTTACCACTAGACTAGCAGATACGTGAACTATAACCATTTTATAGTGAGAAAAACTAAAGGACAATTCAACAAAAATAGAAAGCACCTAAAAAACAATAGGAAGACACATTTGACTCGCAAGCAACCACGCGCACACGCACACAAAGACAAAAACATACAAACATACACACGAGAACAATCATATCCAAGTGACCAGATGCAACACATTACTTTCATGTCATGAGAATAAAATGAGAAATCACATTACAATGACAGCATCATCCTAGATATCAAAAAGACCATCATCATAAAAGTGAACAAGTCCAAAACTATCCAAAACATAACGTTATGTCCAAAAGGCTTATAATAAAGTCCAGGCAAGCAAGCATGGTATCCAAGTCAAATCCATTGACCCGATTCAACAACAAATAAATCAAAACACTGTTTCAGCTTTCAGATATCTATCCAATTACAATGCGAATGAAATCTTATAGCACGCTTATGCAAGGTAACATGATAATTGTTTTAGGTGTATACTCCATATCTGAACACCAAACTTAAACTTTCATTCCCAAAAACATCCAACTTCATTTCTGCTCAAAGACCAAAAAGCAAGCCCTAAAATCCTCAAAAAGACAAAAGTAAAGTATCTCGGAGCCGAAAATTGATAAGAACAAAATAATACACTCAACTCAGCATATTCAAATCGAACGCTTTTGCCTCCAGACTAAACAATATTACCAAAACCGATCCATGCCAAGTTTTATAACTCTTAACACGAAAACACTACCACTGCTTACAGTACGTTCCACTAATTTCAGAAACAATTTCACCATATAATGACATATTAAACCATCATCTAACCATAACACATGAGGAATAAAATGACGTACGGTGCAATTAAACGAAAGTAGAGCATAAAGAGAGAGACATTACCATGGCTGCCGGCGGAGGAGTAACGCTGGACTACGGGCTTTGGTTTTCTGCGTAATGCCGTCTGAAACCCTAAGCCTATGTTCGGTTTTGTGTTTTGGCCCATCTCTAGATGGGCCAAAACACAAAAAAACCTTATTTATTTTTGTAATTTGCACACCTACATTAGGTGTGTCATTTTAATTTTAAATATTTTTTATTTTTTATTTTTATTCTTTAATCTTTTCTCTCTCTTGAATTTTGGTAATTAAAAATATTTGAATAAATTAGTTGGGAGTTTAAATAAAAAAAAATGAAGTTATATATACATTATATATATATAACACAATAAGTTAGAACAAAAATAAGATAATAAATACATCAGCTAAAATATTGAAAATGGGGTTTGATTTTATTGTGTGTGTATGTGTGTTTTTTTTTTTTAAATACAAGCATGAGAAGTTCATTAAATTTACAAAAGTCATGTTTATGTGTCATCGATCAAGTAATTATCCAATTCAATTAAAATGATTTTATTTTTTAAATTTACGTATAATGGACCAAATTGCTATTGAAATAAAAAGCGATGGACTAAATGATTTTCTATAAGAGAGTAAAATTTTATAGGGGTAATAGAAAAATCACCAATCTTAACGAACTAGTGTAAAATAAAGGGATAATTACACTTTTCTTTCCTGAAATTTGGTATAGTTACACGTAGATCCCATGTGGATTGAAAAATTTGAGTATTTAGGTGATGCGGTACTTTATTTGTTAATAATAAAGGAGTTGTTCACCATAGACCCTGATTTCATGTCAAGATTGTTGACATCACTTTATGTTACCAAAATTGACAATGAGAAATTTGCCCGTGTGTTGTTGTCCGATATAACCTCTATTATTATATACTTCACAGTAATGATGCTCTTATGAAAAAAAATATAAGTAGTAAGTGATTGTTTTTTTTTTTTTATAAATGACTAGCAAAATAAACGCGTCTTGCGCGTGATGCATAACTCTTAATTTTTCAATATTGATTTTTTTCTTTCTTCTTCATTAGATAATATGTAAATAAGTAAAAGGATTTTAATGAGAAATTTGTATGGAAGTATTGATATCCAAACGTGATGATTAAAATGAACTCTAATTCAATATTTATATATTCAGCTCTTCAAATTGACGGTGAATATTAATTTGAATGGTGTGGTGGAAAGCTTTCACAAACTCTCTAAAATGTTATAAAAATTTTTAAACTTTTACATAGATCTAATTTCTAAAACATCTCTCAACTTTTATATTTGTCTAAAATCTTGCACTCATTCCATGCTTATATAAAATATTCTAAAATTTTTTAACGAGAAAATAACATTTTTCGTTCTATAATTTAGGGTCTTTTCATTTTTGATCTCATTGATTACGGGATTCTCACTTTTGATCATGTAACTTTAAAAAAGTAGCACTTTTGGTCTCATGGCACATTTCTGTTAGATATTTAACGAAAAATGCCACGTGACCACTAAGTGTATGGAGATCAAAAGTGCTACTTTTTGAAAGTCATGGGACCAAAAGTAAGAATCTAGTAATATATAGAACCAAAAGTGTAAAGGCTCTAACAGCCACGTGTGATTTACTGTTAAAATATTTAACGAAAATATATCATCTGACCAAAAGTGGTATATTTTAAAAGTTACAGTACCAAAGTAATAATCTCGTACCCAATGAAATCAAAAGTGAAAAAGCCCTAAATTATGCAACAAAATGTGCAATTTCTCCTTTTTTAACATTTTTTTATTTTATATGGCATTTATAATGTTTTTAGATTTAATCTCTATTCTGTTGCAAATCTTTTAAAACGGTCATTTTTTAAGTTGTTCATATATTTTCATTTTTCTATTTTCTTTAGAAAATAAATAAATATTCTATCGATTCAAAATATTTAAAATTAAAAAACATTAAGCAACGTACCTAATATAAGAGAGGGAGAGGGAGATGAACCCCATAAATTTATATGAAATATGAGTACATGTTACTCACACTAATTAGAACGTGAGTATGCAATTGCTAAGTCAGTTATAAGGGATAATTTTATTTTTCTTATTAAAGTATACTCTATTTTTAGTTTTAGTAGCCTAAATTTTTAAGTCATCATACTTCTATATTTTTAAAAATACAATAATTTTTTTCTTTGTATTTTTCAAAATGAAACAATTTATCTTCTTAGATAAAGAGGTAAATTGCTTTATTTCAAAAAACACAGAGGGATAAATTGCTATTATTTTTTCATAGAGGGGTAATTTATTCATTTGCGATATCACATGGAGGTAAGTTGCAATAAAGTCATTTTGGAAAAGTAAAATATTATAGAACCATTCTCTATATATAATATATCTAGATATTAAATACTTCTTCAAGTATTTCAAAGATTAATTAATTTAAAATTAATTAAGTTTAACTAGTACTCAAACACCCGCTTGACTTGATAAACACAAACTTTTCCAAACTGTGCATCTTAAATTGGTGAAGAGGTAAACCTGTCTTAAATATTAGGGCTATCTGCAGAGCAGGACGAGGTTTCACGAAATTCATTGGTTTCGCTTTGCAATTGATGTTGAATACTCGTCTTGAAAATAATACGTCTCTAACACGTGTTGAACACATCATTTTAATATATAGGGCACATATTCTATTGTATATGTTTTATGTTGGTGTCCGTAGGCGTAGATTGTAAGGGAGCATATATGGAACAGAACAACTTCCCTCCAACGATACTACAGAAAGCCTGTCTGAATTCTGATCCTTGTTAAAGCCAAAAAAAGGAAGAAAAAGGCTTAGCCAAATCCAGGGCAGGCATCATCAGCCCACAGTTTCATTTCATCATCAGGACTTAGGGTCCCACCAGCTTTCACTATTTCCAACGCCATCTACCTCTGTTCTCCACATGCTCTTTGCTGCTGTTCTTTTCATTCTGACAGGCTGCTGCTGCCAGGCTTGGATTCCTAAATCCAACAATCATACATTTTCATGCATAATTCACTCTTATAATTCCACTCAGTATTAATATATTTGTATATAATAATACATTCTCTAAATTTAAGGTCATTTCAATTAATTATGTACGTGTGCTTTCGATTTTTGTACTAGTGATGGCCTGACCAATTCTTTTTTTCCCATATGATATTAAATCGATGTTTCAGTAAATTACGTAATACATAATTTGATTAATAATTTAATATAATTAAATAATAAAATAAATTATAAGAAATACTCAAAATAAGATAATATTAGAAAAAAATTACTATTAATTATAATTTTATAAGATAATATTAAAAAAAAAGCCCTAAATATCTACTAAGCCAGCAATCCCATCAGCGCAGGACTCGATTGCCTAGCTAGCAAGAGCACGCCAGTCATGGGGCACATGATCTTTGAGTTGGGTAAGGACTTTTCATCCCCTTTTATCTCGTGTAATGATGATTAATTTAACTCTTCTGCAAATATATTTGAAATTTCCTCAATCCACGTGAGTGAAATTCCGTCCGCCATAAGGATTCATCCTGGAAAATAACTCGACCAATTGGTCTACTTATGAACCAATGGGGATCGCTCTGTTGGGAGGACACAAGTAGAAAAGCGACCTTTGCAGGATGTTTTTCCTATTCCAACGGTCTAGCTCTATAGCTAACACCCCCCGGGGGGGTGGGGGCTGATGATATCCCTCTACATTCCCTATACCGGCCCGAGGCATACCCATCAGCCCGACTAGCTCATAAGCAGGAAGGTAAGGCCCATAAAGCTGTTTATCTTATCTTTACTATTAGGCCCAAGGAATAAATCTATTATGAGCCCGACAAACAATCAAACAACTAGGTGGATACGTCTGCCATCACATTGGCACATGTCACCCTAAATATCTCTAGCAATTTCTCAACCATTCGATGGCAACCTAGCTGTAACCAACAAGTAACAGAATTTCGGAAAATTAGGACAGACTGGACAAGATCAGTTAAAAGGTCATAAATCCTTCAAGATAGTCGAAATCCTGATATTCTTTCTCTGTTATTTAGCTAACACGTGTAGCTATCTACTGACAGCAGATTCAGACTAACTACCCTCCTGATCCTACTCCATGAAGGCCTATAAATAGAGGCTTATGCAATCATTTAGTAATATTTACTCTAACACTTAAACTCTTACTCTCTCTCGTAATTTTGAAGGTATTTTAAGCCCACACTTTACCTCCACAGGAATTGTATCTTACCATTTTCACATTTTATCATTATTTCACATCACTTCAAGTTTTTCTTTTATTTTTATTCAATAAATTATTAGTAACTTAAGTATCAAAGTGCTAACCTCTATTTCACATGTTAGTCCTTGATGATCTTAGAATTTTGAAGGTCTTCGATCTTTGTGGTGAGACTAAAATTGTTGCACATCATTGGTGTCGTCTATGAGAACGCTTGAATTTAGATGTGAGAAATGACAAGTTCGGATAATGGAGGTGACAATGCATCTCTCCCTGCTGTAGTAGTTTCAGCTATCCCATCTCAAGAGCAGGTCGTAGGGGGACACAGTGCCCCATTTAGATTTTAACCCGATACCTATACCTCCTACCGTTAGCTCATTGCTCGTTGAGCATCTCTAATCGATCATAGTGGAGACCATCAATGCAACTCTTTGAAGCTCCTAAGCCAATGGAATAGGATAATCCTCCCAGCAGGAAAAGAGCGAAGCTCCAAGTGAGCAAGGAACAAACGAATAAGTTCGTGTGTCTCCAACAAAGTGGCCCTATACCCGCCAAGCCTCTAGTAAATCTCGGGAGACAACACTCTCTCATGAAAAGAATGATGGTTTCCACCAAGGGTTAAGGAAGGAGATCCTGCTCTTGGAGCGTGGTATTTCTTTCAATGCTGACATCATGGTAGAGGAGCTCCTTTCTCATTTTAGGGCGCCTACGCACCTGCCCGCTTACAATAGCACAATTGACCTTATCGAGCACATGCATAAGTTTCTAAGTGCAACACTGCTACAAAAGTATACTGATGATATTAAATACTGTATATTTTTTATTACACTAATCGATTCTGTTCAAAGATGTTTCGACCAACTTTCAGCTAGATCAATAAGATCTTTTGTAGAATTTTTTTAGCTCCCTTTTCTATACCAATTCGCTAGCAAGAATAAGTGCCCAAAGCATACTAATCATCCGAGTTGGTCCTAAATCGGTTGGTCCATGGAATAAGCCAATTATCAACCTATAAAGCTATTTCTCTTATCTTTACTAGTAAGCCCAAGAGTAAGTCAATTGTCAACAAAGTCATCAACAACTAGGTGGACAAGCTATCAAACAGGTTGTCAACACATTGGGCATGCCACCCTAAATATCTCCAATAAACTCTTAATCATTCGGTAGCTGATAACTAGCAAGTAACACATCATCAACGACTATGTGGACTTAATTCTACTTAACAGGCTCCAGACTATGAACTTGCTCCTTGGTGACAGGCTCCAGCCTGTGACCATGCGGATAAGTTCCGGCCTATGCTTCTCTCTGATGAGCTCTAGTGCATGTGAACATGTTGACAGGCTCCGGTCAATGACCCTACTAATGGGCTCTCTACTTTGACCTGCCCTACTGAATAATCGTCCTACAACAAATCAAGCCTTGTACTACTCTATAAGCAAGTACATACCTGCTCCACTGAACAAGTGGCTTGTTGTAGGTCATGCAGCAAATCCTACCAAATTCGCTTGGGTGGACGGGAAAAGCTATTGCAGATTTCCCCTACAACAACAAAGGACAGACCAAGTAGCCTTGCAAAATATTTCCACTGAGTCAGCACAACAAGAAATTTTTCAGTTGTATAAAGTTCTTAAAGCAAGAATTTTGCCTAATAGGATTATTCTTTCTAGCAGTCCAATACAAGCCTTATACTACTGCAGTGTGGGGGCTGGGGAGTGATGATGTCTTACACTACTGCAGTCTTACACTAATTTTTTTGAAGCCTAAAGCAAGGAATGAGCCCCACCGATCAACACCGCAAGCCCAGCCATGCGGCACACAACAAAAGTTTCAAGCCCATATTTTGTGCACTTAAAACTAACCTAATATGGTTCAAAAGCAGGTTTAATTCAATAGAATAAAATCAACAAACAATAGGGATTTCATTTCAGATAAATTTTCCATATTTTAGGCCATATCATATTAAAAAATCTCCAGCTAACTCCCCCTATATATATTTGCAGAATCCGACCTGTCAATAGGTAGCAACAAGCTCTCAAATTTTCAAGTGGACTCGGCAAAACTCGATCAAAGAGTCATATATCTAAATCTAGATAAGTCCGAATCATGATCTGATTCTTTTGTTGGATAGCCAACATTCATTTCCAATGGTATGCAGATTGCGCTAACTAACTCCCAGATTCTACTCTCAAACCTCCTATAAATAGAGGTTACAGTGCAGTCAAAATGGTAACATCAAGTCATTTATACTCCACACTTTTTTTTCTCGGTCAACAACATGGATATTCACTCACTTCTCACTTTTTGTACTCCGCAAGCTTACTTTAGATTATATCTCGATATTGTATTACTTCACTCCAATTATTACACTATTTTCTTATAGTAATTCCAGTATTTCTCGTCTCTTTTTTTGATAATTCAATACTGACTTGAGTGCTAACCCTTGTTTTGCAGATTAATCATCCCTTGATCCTAAAATTTTCATAAAGATTCATCGACTATCATGGTGTTACTGGATCTCCTACGCACCAAATATTATTTACCATGATCGAATAAAACTGATGAAACGTGAAGTTTTTACCAATTGTTGATCAACATCCGCCACAATTTACTTATGACAAAATATTTATCACGATTTTAGTTGTATCGAATTATAATTAAGCCTTGCTTGCATAACAACAATTTATAACTAATGTACAATCATAGTTAATTAATATTTACTAAAATTTTTAATATTTAGCTATGGTAATTATTCATAATAAAAATTATATGTTTTAAAGCGAAAACAACATGAAAAGTCTAATGGTTAGCCATGACGAAAGTGGAATAAGATACATTGAAAAGTAATATTGTCATTTTAAGAATTAAATAAGTTATTAGAGCGGCCATTCCAACAAAAGCACAAAGTAATATATGATTAGTTAATTGGTAAAATACACTTATTCTCTAAATTATACTTGATGTAACGCTCACTTTCTAAACTAACAAATGTAACACTTATTCTCTAAATTTTTGGACAATCTTGCCCTTGTATTATATATAGTACAAAGAATTTCTTTTTCTAACAATTTTTTATTTTAAGTTCAATTAATTTTTTTTAATTGGAAATAATATCTTTTAATTATAATGAAGTAATAGAAAATTAATAAATTAAATAGTTTGAATGTTTTTATGTTTTATAGACTCAAAATTAAGTAATGAATAAATACAGAAAATACACAAAATAATTTCATAAGAAGATTTTATTAATTTTGTAATAAAATTAAGTTATTAACTATTTATTCTTTAGATAAAAATGAGTAATTAAATCGTTTTTTGAATATATTTTCTTTAAAAATATGATAAAATATTTATATTTATTCATTATTTTCTAAAAATTTATTTAACTTTTGATTAAACATATATATTTGTCATTTTTTTTAAAAATATATATATGAATTGTTGGTTGTATTATATTTGTTGTATCTACTATATATATTTATAATAATACTCTGCTTGTAATTTAAATTCTTCCCTTATTAAAAAAATTAATTAAAAAATAATTTAATGATGATTTAATATAAAAAATATTAAAAAAAATATATATATATATATATATTAAAATAATATAATTATTCAAAGCATAAGAGATATTTTAGTGCAATCAAAAAAGTAAATGTTATATTTATTAATTTAGGGATAAATATTACATTCAGAAATAATTTAGGGTGAAAAGTTTATTTTACCCTTAGTTAACTTATGAGGCACTAATTACAATCTTCAAGCCCACAAAAGAAATGTACCAATTGATCAGTTTCAGGTCAAGCTGTCATCCTCTCATCGCGACAGCAGCTTTAGGAAACACAGAATCTCGACCAGAACAGTAATCCCAGCAGGTTGGAAAGCTGCAATTGCCGGCTTCCCCATATTCCTCCACTCTCCACACTCAACCAAGATACAATTATTAAGGGATAATTATATTTTCTTTTCCTAAAATTTAAGGTATTATACGTAAATTTTTTGTAATTTGAGATATTATATTTAACACTTCTAAAATTTACTTTCGTATGATAAATAAGTTTTTTCATTAATCAAAATTCATTAAATTTACTGATACTAACAAAAGAATTTAAAAAAAAATCTATATTTCTCCCAATTGACTTATTATTGATCTATTGCAGGTCAAGAAATCTTTTCATGATTAAATTAGCCTCCTACATTTTCAAATGTATGCATGTGAGGAGTTATATTTTTACTGTTATAAGGATAGTTTAGTCGAAAAAGATTGTTTGACCTGCAATAAGTTAATCTAGAATAAATATCGATTTTCATTCATTTTTTTTTGTTAATATCAACAAATCCAATAGATTTTAACCAATGGAGAGACTTATTTATTAGATGGAAGCAAACTTCAGGGGTGCTATATGTAATCTTAAACCACAAGGATTATATATAATTATTCTAAATTTTAGGGAAAGAGAATGTGATTATCCCTATAATTAAAAGAGTTAAAATAAAAGACTGATTTGATTATGTATTAAATTTTAGAGAATTCAAAGGAAATGTATTTATCATTTCTTTTAATACTGTAATCTTAAAAAGAGGTTGATTATTAGGTATGGAACAATTATCACTGACATTAAATTATGATTAGAAACAGAAGAACTTACATGGAGTTCCTGAAATTTAATATCTACACTATTACAAAAGAAAATATTTTGTTGTATCAATTTTTAAATACCCTAATTTATCATTTATTTTATTTTTTTCCTTTAACAAAATTTGGTTAAATTAGTAATTTCAATATCTTTTAATAATTTTACAATTATATTTTTTATTTTTTTTAACTACCCACTACTCCACAATTATCTCTCAACTTACATCTCCATATTTATTATAATTTATAATTATAATATGTTCTTTTCACAAATTTCTGTTTTCTTATAATTTTACACTAAAAGTTTTTTTATATGCTCGTGGAAACGTGTGATGACACTAGTAAAAAAAAAAAAAGAAACTCATTGATCATACTAAATTTTTATTGTCCCTTTTTACCCTTTCATTCATTTTATTCTTTCAAACAAAATAGCCCATAATAGTAATTTTAGTAGTTTTTAATTATTTTATAGTTACAATTTTTCCCCTCAATTTTTCTCTATCATGTTCACCATATTTTTTGAACTCACAAACTTTCATAATTTTAATAAACCATATTACAATTATTTTTTTTCTCTCTCGTATTTTTCATATTTATTTTTTCTTACAAGCTTCAATATTTTTAATAAACTCATAATTATAATTTTTTCTCAATCTTACTTTACCCCTTGCTAAGATTTTAATTCCTTTTAGAAATTATATATATATATATATATAGAAACTAATGTTGAACAAACATTACTATAGAAAAGATAAAAAAATTTACAATCTGATATTGGACAGATTTTATAATTAAAAAAAATTTAAAAATTTTAAAAAAATATGTAAAATTATAATTCAGGATCCAAAAAGATATATTTAGGCAATTGAATACAAAATTCAAATAAAACGCTAATGGAATCACGGCAATTATTGGATGAATGCCATTATTATGGATAAAGTCAATAATGCGATCAGAATTTTAATTGATTTTCATCAATTTAATAATTTATCAACTTGGATAGATGTTTTTGTCCAAAATTATAAAGGCGTCAATTTAAACGTGATACTATTTTTATATATAAATGCAGGCATTATGTGTTTTATTTTTCACATTTCCTATTTATATGCTATACTTTCATGTGAAAACAATAAATTCACATTTAACTACATCACATAATTAAATAAAACTATATTATAAAGAGAAATGGAGCATATAATGATATATATATCAACGAGGTTTAGTTTAGTTAACGAAATTGATACCCCATGACTAGGTTCGCGTCCATCAATGTTGGTTTTTATATGCTTTAATAGCGATTCGTTGAATGTTAGTGTGTTCTAATTTCTTGTGTACACCAATCATAGGATTAATATTCCAATATGATTCATTTTTCATTCTTATTTAATTCCTAAATTTATTCTGTTCTCGCTTAATTCCATTTTTTTATACCAATATTGTCCTTAAAGAAGTACGTATAATTATATCAAATTTTAGAAGAAAATTGTGTAATATGGTAATTATTCCTTATTTATAAATGTTCTAACTGGAAATAATTCATCATCATTCTGAACCCAACTAATGACATTTGGGCCAAATGGACTCGGGCGGCCAATTCCTCGACCTGGACTGGAAGTGGACCTGAGAGCCCACTGTGCATGTGAGTAAACCATAAAGGTTTCGTTCCTTTTTGACTCAAAATATCAAAACCATAAAGCAGATATATATGTAGCTTTTTCATGTTTGAGAATTATTTTCTCAGATGATTGTGTTATAATGCCAATTTAGGTAGCTACTTCTCTGTTTATAATTATTTTTTATATATTTATCAAAGATTAAACTTTTATTAAATAAAAAATAAAACATTAAAGTAAAGCAAAGTTTTGTTTTATTTTTCTTTTTTCTTTATTTTTTATTTTGGAAAAATTCTTTTTTTCTTCTATTTGATTCCACATAGAACATTAGAATCAAATGGTCATCAAGCACAAATGTTACTCAAAAAATACAAGTACAGATCTACTGCACTAGATGGGACCGCTAAGTTGACTTTCACCGAATTTGCCGCATTACATACCGGCAACAATATGCAGTACTTGTCGCAGCAAACCGGTCCCACCTGGACCGGCCTTCCCATCCCAAAATCCACGCTCTCCAGCCCCAGCCTTGACCATTGCGTCATGATCAACACCCCTGTCGAGTCAACACTCGTCGGGCTCGAACTCACCAATTCCACCACCTCTTTCACGTACTCCTCCCCCACTCTTTCCTTAGCCCTACGCACCAATTCCACCGCGTATCCCAAGCCCTTTACGTTCAAGTCTCTAACGCATATCTGCACGCATCCTAAAACGAATGCGTTGCCGTAGTAGCCATTGGGCAGGCTCGACTCTATTCGTTTGCGTATGTTTACGCTGAAAACGAGCTTTATTATTTGATTGGACGGTAGGTTGAGTGCTCGCGCCCAGCTCCTCCACACGTGCGCCGAGAGCGCTTCGAACGACGTGCATGGAAATTTCGTCCTCTTCTTTAATTCTTTTAGCAAATTTTCGTCGAACGTGACTGAAGTAGGAGTCAATCTTTCTCGAACAAAACGAGAACTGAACCCACAGAGATCGGGTACGCTTTTGAACTCTGGATGACTCAGTGGGTTACCACGAGTCGACCCGAATGCAGCCGGGTTCAAGAGGTGACGACCCCACATCGGTTTCGGGCTCAGCTCATTGAAACCGCGCTTTCCGATGGCTAACTCCGCGAACGAGTTGAGGAACTCGCCGCTGCCAATGCCGTCGCACAAGCAGTGGTTAAACCCAACTCCTAGCGTGGCGCCCCCATCCGAGAGCCACGTCAGCTGCACAACAAGTGGTGGGGCCCCCATGAGGACATCAGCCACGTGTAGGGACAAGAACTTCCTCCACTGTGCCCTACGCCTGGGGGCTCCGTCGAATTCGGAGACGGTGGAGTCCGAGATGGCGTCTATGAACACCGCGCCTTGACCTCGGCAGACGACTTCCAGGCCCAGCCCGTCAACCCGGTTTCTCACCCTCCCAGCTAGAGGGTAGTAAGGCACGAGGGCCCGGCCCAAGGCCGACTTCACATTCTCGGTGGTGGCTGCTCTATCCAGCCCGTGGCGTGGTTTGTAAACAAGCAAATACTCGAAGGTGAACCGCACGAAAAGCTGGGAGTCCAAAGCAGAGAGCTGGAGAATGTGGTTTGGAGTTGGCTCTGAAGGGGTGATCAAAACAGCGTCGTTTACATGCAAAGAGCTTGACATTTTAATTTACTGCAACCTTTTCCTCACGGCGAATATATACACACATGTACTTACATATATATTTATATATGGAGGGTGGGGTGGGGTGGGGGAGAATTGAGGTTGAAAGGGTGCATTATTGGGCGATATAAAGAGACAGGGAAAGGGGCGGTCGATGAGAGTGATGGGGGGTTTGGGGGGGGGGGTGAGGGTTCTCTTTTTCTCATGTACACTCTGTACTGTGAAAGATTTGTGCAAGATTCTGCAGGCATGACTTTATGGGGGGAAATGGATTATAAAGAAAACAAATGTAATAATATATGTAAAACAGGTCGGATTTTGCTTTGTGTCTGTTGGAGCTTAGTGTAAAAGTTGGTGGAAAATAAGTCATCGACTGAGGGGCGGCACATCTGATGCTGGTGTGGTTTGCTGTGTATGAACTTTAATGTGTTAGTGTTCAAGCGAGTTCTGGCGCCAGGTATTAGATTATATTCTGTATTCTAACAAAGAAAGATACGACTGAACTTTCTTACAAGATAACCACTTTATTTATGATCAGTAATAAGTTAATTTATTTAAATAGTTTTTCTATATTCCATTCATGTCCATTATAAATAGTATATAAGTTCAAGTATGTACATATATATTGAATGGTTGTTTAATAAAAATGCTCAAATTATAAGATAGAAGAGTTATTTAGTATTAATATTTTAACAATTTCTCAGATATTCCTTTTCGAAGAGTAATTCATAGTTGAATTTCAGGATAGGATTGAAAGTATTTTTGTGTTCAACGAGTTCGTAGGCCTGAACGGTGATATTTTTTGTATTGTTTCTTTTTTTAGTTTTGATATCACAATATTTGTTTTATTATTTAATATTATTTGTATTTCGAATTCTCTTGAACCTTTCTTAAATGAGACGCTGATCACTTCAAGAATTTGTTGGAATTGCTTTTGGCTGTATTTATATACGTATTGTTGATGTTTGAATTTTTTTCAATAAAATATTGTCCTCTTCGATCAGAATCACACATTTTTCTTTAAAAAAAACAACTCATAATTCGAAAACAAAAATCTTGAATTGAAGTCCTGTCCGGCTTAAATTCTTCACTTTCATTTGAGATATGAAATAATATTAATTAATAATACACTGAACGTCAACATCAGCTTCCTGTGTCTGATTATTGACTTTGGGTTATGGGGCACATGCAAAAGAAATATAATCCTTATCTTAATAATGTCAATCAGTCATGCTCTTTCACAGTTGGTCGTGAGGCCAGTCAACTGTGTGTATGTGTGTGATGTCTTGTTGGAAGTGGACGTGTTTGTTTAAGTATATATCAACACTTGAGTCAAGAGCTTTCGAAAAGTTAATAATATTACATGAAACCTGAGAATTTGAACTTATTAATGTATGCTAGTCAAGGCAGAAAGTGGGAGTATGGAGTTTTATACATAATTTAATACGTAAGTTATAATTACTTTATTTAAAATATGATATACTTACGAATAACTGTTGGGGGAATTTATTTAAAAAATGCAGGAAAAAAATAATTAAGTATTTTAAAAAAAATTAGAAAAGTAAGTGGCACCGCGATTACTCACCGCGGTGCCACAATTTTTATTTAAAAAAAAAAAAGAAATTCTTTATATCACTGCGGTGACATTGTTTTTCAAAAAAAAAACTTGAAATTATTTGTGGGGAAATGTTCGTCTCATCAAGGGGAGTAGAACGGTATATTTGATGGTTGACAAGTCGCCATGATAGTGCCGAAATTTTAACGAGAAGTTGGCAGCAATTCGTCGTGAAATAAAATAAATTTTTTTTAAAAAAAATTGTGGCACCGCGGTGAGTAACCGTGGTGCCACTTACTTTTCTGAATTTTTCTAAAACATGTTACTTTTCTAATTCTTTTTTCTTGCATTTTTTAAATAAATTCCCCTAACTGCTCATTAT
Source organism: Sesamum indicum (assembly GCF_026168435.1). Taxonomy (NCBI): domain Eukaryota; kingdom Viridiplantae; phylum Streptophyta; class Magnoliopsida; order Lamiales; family Pedaliaceae; genus Sesamum; species Sesamum indicum. The sequence continues at coordinate 15,456,792 of NC_142660.1, read as the reverse complement.
TTAAGAAACTATAAGAATTCATCTCAAATGCAAAATAGTTATGTGGTTTCTAGATGTTGAGGTGAAAATGCTTTTGTTGTTTTTTTAGAATATTCTAAACATTTGAAAAAAAATATTGAAAAAAATAAGGGTGGTAAAGTAAATAGTCGATAAGACATATATTAGTCAATAAAAATATTTTAGAAATTCTAGAAATATGTAAAATGTTATAATTATAATTCAAAATGTCATTTTGGTCAATTCACCATAAAAATTAGATGAAAACATGAAGAATATTACTGGAACATGGCTCATTGTTAGAAAAAAAACGTTTAAATTGGGGCTATTTATATCTTTTCAAATAATGAGGAATATTTATAATTATAACAAATTTCAAGAAAGATGGTTGTTCCCTAGACTATAGTTGACAACGATACAAAAATTATGAATCCATTGCTATTAATTACTGTCAAACTAAAATCAATATGAAAACTTTATATTTTTATCACGATTAATGAGTATTTTTTTAATTTGTAATTATCATTAAAATATTTATCATAATTTTAACTATGGCTACTAATTTTATCGTACTTGTAAAAGCAATAACTAATGAACCATTAAAAACTGTGATTAACTTACAGTCACTGCAATTTTATATTTTTTAACTATAGTAAATAAATGTAATGAAAAATTATAATTCTTGCATCTACTAATGTTGAATAAAGAAATAAGCTACACACAACCTTATCTCTGTACTGGACACCACAGTCCCAATCCGACCTGATTGTCGCACTACCACCTCAAACAGTGTAACTTATTACGAACGTGGTACATCTTTCTCATGCAAATTGCTACAACCAAGTGGCGTCCAGCTCAATTTATAATTGAAAGGTGTAGAATGTGCAAACCTTTTTCTGCTCTGCATACTGCTTCTAGCATATGTACATTATGGATAATACAGTGCGGTTTGTTTTATCTTTAAAAAGCGTTTTATTGTAGAGATAGAGCATTGAAATTTGTTCGAATCGGAGTTTAGGGTCTCGAGTTAATTAGGTTTGTCGAACTTGAGAACCAAGAATAGATTGTTAATTAGGTTTGTCGAGAGGTCTCGAGTAAAGATCTTTTAATGTGTAAATTGATTTTTGTGAAATCATTGGGAATATAAGCATATTTTAGTCAAAGTAATAATGATATTTCGTGGTCCTAAATAATGAAGTGTATTTATAGGGCTAATGTCTGTATTTGTACGAGTCCACGTGGTGTGATTTCGAACTTCCAAGTATATGATGATCGACGGTTATGGTTCTGGGTCGGTTAGGCAGGGTGCAACCCGAATAGGGAGGAATGCGGATCCTTGTCCTGTAAAGGTATTTTGTCTTTGTAGCAAGGTATATCGATTTTTCATTACCCTTTTCGATATATCATATCAATCGTATAGTCTTTAAGTAGTCCGCAATCATCAGACAAGGAGTTTAACAAGCGCATCTGCATCCAATTTTCACATACATGTGCAAAAATCATGAACATTAACAATAACTTTTACAACGATATATGTACCTAGTAATTTTACGACGAACAACATGACGCAAGTGTTGTCCACATATTTACGACAAACTTTGCAATGAACTTTTAGTAAAAAAAAAAAGAACTATATTTGGTATCCACACCAACTCTCTTTCGCCCCAATTTTTTTGTGCAATAAAATATTTCCTTTTAAGTAAATAGTAAGGGATTTCATCCTAAAGAAGCCCTTCTTGTTCGGGACAATGGTGTCATAACACATATTTGCGGCTTAAATTTCTTGTCTGCGTAGACATTCAGCATCATCAATTTCAAAATGAGAAACTATACATTAAAACTAAAAAATTCCAAAATGTCATATATCTACACAGTGGAAGTTTATTAAATAGTATATAGACCTAAAAATGAATATATTATATGAGGTCATGACATAAAGATTGCTTTTAGGAATATTATATGAGGGAGAACATTAATTGAATCAAATACTACATTGGATGACATTCTTGGTGTCATGTGGCAGACCTAGGCCAGAATATTTGATTTGAAATTTTGAGGTGATTACTGTTGACTTAGGAAACCCACCTCTATGCATAATAATAAACAATTATGGCTAAATAGTTTTTCCTTCGGTGGGTTGCGTCCTAGATTCTGTATTCCTGAGCCAAATTACATTTTTAGTTTCACAGTACAGGAGACACAATATTATTAGAGCTCTATTTTACAAATTTTTTAAAATAATTCAAAATTTAAAAATTTCGATACATTTAGGTCTTTATTTTACGGAATTTTTAAGATGTCCTAAAATTGAGAAAACTGTCGATACATTTAGCCATTTACTTTGCGAGATTTATGCGACGAAATGTGCCAAGTTTTATCAATTTTAAGATTATTTTAAAAATTCTATTATAGCATAAAATTAAATATGTTAATTTTTTTTAATTTTATAATCATTTTAAAATTCCATTAAATAAAAAACTAAAAGTATTAAATCAATTATCTTATAGAATCAAAAGTGTATTTTACCGTATTCCTTCCAAGTACTAGAGTTGAGGCAAAGGGGGCTGTTTGGAATATTACTCCTCTATTGTTCTGTCTGAAAAATGTATGCACTAGAGGAATATTGTCTCTGCCTTTTGTCTGTTTGTTCGACGACATACCTATATATGTTAATTACTCCTAATTAGTCCTACCAATATCTTACTTTTAATTTAATTAATTGGGAAATTTTCTAATTTAGCATAAAAAACGATGTTCGCTGATTGTGGCAAGTACATTCTGTTTGTAGAATTTGTTTATATATAATTATTAATTATAATAATTAAATGAATAATGTGTTTAAGAGAAGTACATCAATTAAATTAAGTTTAGGTGATAAAATTATCATATATATTTAAAGATTGAAACTAAATTTTCTTGTAAACCTTGCGGGAAGACTTGTATTTTTCATCCGATAACTTAGCTCTGTATATTTTCAATTTCATTTATTTATTGAATTCTTGAAAATAGTTCTATAAATCTAAAAAATTCTCACTTTAAGTCCCTCTACCCGAATTAGAAAATTGCGCCAACATGTCATGTGCAAGTCACATAGCTATTTTCGTTAGTAAATTTGCACGTCTTTTTCTTATCAATTTCCTAATTAAATTTGACAGCAAGACTGAAAATGAGAATACACGTTATGGAATAATTTTCGAAAATCTAGTAAACAATGAGATTGAAAAGGTATTATACCTACATTATGAGACAAAAAAAATACAACTTTTTCTAAATCTTGGTAGTGCAAGGAATTAGCTCTCCGAGTTTTCTTTGAAGATAATGATTAATGATTAAAGATTACTGTATATATTTCGTGGAATCTTAAAATTTATATATATAAATCATAGATCATTATGTGAGAGAAGTTTAAGAATAATAAGATCTTACACCATCGTAAGGATCTCTTATATGTTTAATGAATATTGTCATAGATCAAATCTAATTATGCTCGAAAGAACGTCACCTCGGATGGGAATAAAGTAGAGATATGGTTGTCTTATGAAACCCTACATTATCTTGATTTCCTAAAGAAAAACAAATACTATGTAGAAATGAATCTTTTGATAGGAACCCTTTATGTCGTAGACAAGATATGCTTTCATGCACACGTCTTCACGTGATTTGCTTTTTAGCTTAAAACAAACAAACCATGTTTTATATGTCCATTAGACTTCATCAAGAGATTTGCTTTATCGTTATAACCAAATCTTTGTTTTAGTCCACATATTGATAAAGGAGTGGGTAAAGTTCCGTCGAAAAAAATATGATTCTTTTATTCCGGATATTTAAACTTCCTCCTTCAAAGTCTGGTGTAATTATATATATTTTGTTATTTGAAAATTTATATTTAGCATTCTTAATGTTTGCTTCTCTCTAACAAATAGGTCCAATTATTAATCAAAATTCACTGAATTTTTTATATTAATAAATAAAAATTGAATGAAAATGGATATTACCCTCGATTGACTTATTGTAGGTCAAATAATTTTTTCTGATTAAATTGCCCTTATAACAGTAAATATATACCTCTTCACATACATTAACGTGTGAAGTTGTATAAGGATAATTTGGAGATAGAATAATTTATTTGACCTGCAATAAATATGAATTTTTCTCTTTTTTTTAGTTAATATCAGCAAATTAGTGAAATTTGACTATTGGAGGAACTTATTTGTTAGACGAAAAGCAAACCTCAGGAGTATTAAATGTCATTTTCCAAACAACAAAGGGAATTACTCATCAAACTTCAAGAGAGATGAGTATAATTGATTTTCCTTTTTATTATGTTTGATTATATTTATATCTAGAAAAATAAGTTGGTCCAAATAGGCTCAAAGTTCAAGAGTTTGCAAATCTCCAAAGGAACGTAATGCCTAAGGTGCCTTCTAGGAGGCCCAACTGGGTTGAGGGCCCAAGGTGCCCCCAGGAAGCCCAATCCGTGCAGCGCCCCCAGGGAGTCTAGGACGCTCTAAAAAAATAAGTTGGCGAAAATAATTCCAATGGGCCCAAATCGGAGAGGGTTCAAATCCAAGAAGGCCTCACAGCCCATAAGGAAGCTTAGAGACTTGAAATCTTTCAACTAAAGTTAAAGTCTATCTCACATGGCTTTCACAAATAGTCTAGGTGGCATCCACGTAAACTATTTGGAGGCACACCTCATAGAATCAAATAAGGACGGCAGCCCCCTCTAGGACAGTGGCGCCTCCAACCAAAAGTAACCTATAAACCGTAAAAGCTTGGACCCAATTGGGAGAAGACATCTCCTCAACCACCTTCCAAAAAATTTGGGAAGACATTCTTATTCCTAAAAGATATCTTCATCCACAATGGACTCTAATTGCCCCTCGAAAATTATAGGTCTTCAACTACTAAGAGATAATCCTCCGCGGAATCCAGGGGGTGTTCCAACCACTCGGGACCCTTATGGAATCTGTGGGGATTTCAACCTTATTTAACCACTTTGATATAATACTTTACCAAAAATCGTGATCTTTTTTTCAATCAACAAATGGTTGCCTAAGGAGCTCCCTGACGAGAGGATATATTTTGAACTTGAGCCTATCTACTACAACTGAAAACCTTCATACTACCACTTTAGGCGAAATGACCATTGTAATTTCGTATTGAGAAAATTATTTCAATATCAACCTCTCATTTGTCACAAAAATCGAGTAATAATACTCTTTTCATCACTCATTTATACTCTTTATCACTAATTTCATTATTTTCCACTCTAAATGGATTTGAGCACCATATTCCTTTTTGCACACATCAATCACAATTAAAAATAAAAAAATATAAAAAAATATTAATTAACCACATGTACGTAATATGAAAAATCATGATCTCTTTATCTGATAAATTTTATGACTCATAAGTATATTTTATCCAGCGAAAATGTACTCTCCTCGTAACGAGTCATATATTTTATCCAGCGAAAACGTACTCTCCTCGTAACGAAAATAGCTCGTGCATGCACATATGGTTGAATTTTAGTGCAAGACCTCTTTATCTGATATATATTTACAAGATATAAGAAAAAAATGTTGAAATACAAAAAAATTACGTAGTTTATATTTACGATCGTTAAGTTTGAATATAATGTTAGATTAGGCTTTACACTGTAATGATACTGAGAACGATTGCAGATAATAAGGCATGAGGCAATAATTATACCGTTCTCCATTAAGTTTTGGATTAGTTACATAAAAACTTTATGATGTTTGGGAATTACATATAGTGCCTTGATGTTCGTTTCTGTTCAAGAAAATAAATCATTCAATTAGTCAAAATTTTCTAAATTTGTCGATATTAGAAAAAAAAATGAATGAATGAAAATCTATATTTACCTCCAATTGACTTATTACTAACTTATTGCAGGCCAAACAATTTTTCAAATAAATCACCCGTATACATAATCGAGGGATCTAGACCGAAACAAACATCATGATTCCTAAAGGCAATTTTTCAAACTATACGAAGCATACATGTAATTATACCAAATTTTAGAAGACATCGATATAATTATCCAATTCATTTTTAATTTATTAAAACTCAATATATATATATATTTATATATACTCCATTAAATAGTTGAAAATAATGCCCGAATGTTTCTTGTCAGTCTATCATACATAATTTCACGATAAGATGAAATGATACTATCGTTCTCAATATCAAAAGGTAAATGTTGAAGGGTTTAAGTATTAAATTCAATCATCACTTTTTATTTTTTACTTTTTTATCTATTTACATTCATATAATTCTTTTTCAACCATTAATTTTATAAAATTAATAATACGTTGTTTTCATATAACTTTGATACGACATCACTAATAATTTTTAATCATTAACAAATATTACTATCAATCATTATCTAAATAAAAAATATATTTGATTTGATACTACTAGAAAATATATATTAATTTGACAACGGTAATAATATAAATACTATCACATCAACAAATATATCTAAATATATTCTTATTTTTACACAAAATTTATACAATATAAAAAATTCACATATTTCCCACTAAAAAGTACTGGGAATTGAAAATAAAAATGAAAGCAAACATATATAGTATTCACTATAAGAAAATTATTAGATAATTTCTTGCTAAATTTATTAGCAAGTAAATGTTTACTACAAAATTCATTAGCAAATGGATTTCTTGTATTAAGTAATATAGATTAGCAACGAGAATTTTACTTGTTAATTAATTCAACGTTAATTTTTTTCATTGCTATTGAACTATTTTCTTGAAATGGTCAGTGAAACATTAAAATAAAGTGATAGTTATATTATTATTAATACATTCTAACTAATTATCACTATATATGTGTTGGTAATGGGAATTTTATGCATCAACAATTATTTTTGTTGATAGTTTTTATTTAAACATTATCACCATTAAAACTATAAAATCATATAGAAAAAAAGTTACAAAATCACTTCACTTAATAAAAATAATCAATCATAATTTTTAATAATTCTCGTTTCTAGCAATTTAAGTTTTTACATCGACGCATCGGTGTAAGAATCTCATAAAAATTTTTTCTTAGTTTTTGGATTTGTATTTTGAGTATTTTGTTTTGATGTTTTGAAGATAGAGATAAAAAAATAGATATAAATAAATGTGTGTTGGAGATAGATGGTATGTTTGGATTTAAGGTAATTTAAAAATATTTTAGAATAAGTGGTGTAGGTTTATGTAATTTGGGAGACAAAAATCACTGTTTTAAATCAAATTTTTTTTATATATAAATATCATACGTTTAATATTTTATTTTTAAAAGATAAAATCATATTTCTTTTATATTAAATACATTATATATAAAAACTTAAAAAAGAAAAAAAAAACACACAGATAACACAAAAAATAGGGTTTTATGTGTATGAAAGAGAAACATGATGTTGAGAAGGGAAGGCATGCATGTGTTAAAACTAAGGACTAGGTGACGCAATTGTACTTATTAGCTGCAAAGGCATAAAAGTGGAAGTGCATTGTAATGAAATAGATGATGAGATAAGAATATGGAAAAGAGAGATAGAGATTGGATATGGATGGCTCTTCATTCTCTCTTTCTCTCTCTCTCTCTAGGTTACTTGGATTCCCATACACGTTCATCTTTTCCAACACTAAACAAACCTACGTGTTGTTCCGCGACTTTAAAAAAGTGTTATATACTTTTAATTTCTGGTTGATTTTTATCTTATTAATCACACTTATACTGTCGAGCACTGCAGGCCTACAAAAGTGACACATATCCTCCCATTCTCATACGTGTCACTGCATAGAGGCATCATCTGATCAGACCTGTTTCTACCTATAAATACCAAAAAAAAAAATTATTCAAAAAGATGTAATTTAATTTCATATGATATTATAAATGTGTTTTTTTATAAAAAAGATTAAAATTTATCCTTTTTATATTTTAAAATACAGCAACAGGGGGATAAATAGCTTTTTTTAAAAAAATACAGAGAGTAAATTGCTATCTTTTTATAAAGGGATAATTTGCTTATTTACAATATTATAGAGGTAATTTGCTTTAAACCCCAATTTTATTTGATAACAATATTATATGTTCTATGTTGTCGTTCATAAATTTTATTATAATAATTAATTGTGGGATCAAAAAATTATTCATTAATTAAGAAATACTTCATTATATGTTTGATAAAATGTCAAAGACACTATAAGAAGATTGAGTTCTCGCTACATTATTAGATCGCGGCTTAAAAATTATGGTAAATCAATACTATTAATCACAGTTAAATAAAATCAAAGTAAAAATAAAAATTAATTTTTACGATAATTAATCAATATTCTCCATGATCTTTAAAATATAACCAAATTATTTGCCATGATTTTGATCATGGCTAATATTTCGGCTACACTTGCAGAAACAACGACCAATGCCGTCATGAAGGTTGATGTGTATTTGCCAGAATTTTCTTGTCTTGGCTATAGTAATTAACCGTGGCAAAAAAAAAATATATTTTTCTAGTGGAAAAATCATATTAAAAAATTTGAAACAGTATTGTGTATTAATGTTTTAAGGTATTCCTGATTTGAAACATCGTCAAATCATACCAGTATGGAGGTAAATTGCTTTATTTTAAAAATAATAAAAAAATAAATTAATATAGAGGATAATTTATTCCTTTACAATATTAAAAAATAAATTGCATTAAGCCCATCTTTTTTTTGGTACTAAGTATTGACTAATAGAGTATGGTCTCACAATTAAGAGGTTATGAATTCCAATCCTATGCATATAGGTATTAGTTTATTTTTATAATAGTATGTATATGTTGTTTCTTCGTTCCACATGAAGTGATGAATCGATTTAAAAATATTATTATATTGTATATTAAATATTATAATAATATATTACTTATTTTAAACGATATCGATATATTTTAAAAAAAATATTGACTAACAGAGACAAATACGGCAGAAGATGTCACCGGCAATAAATGCTGGTGGTGTAGCCCCAACTGAAGGGCGGATCTGCCGACTTTTCTCAAGACTTTAGGGAAAAATGTTCAGAGTACTTCCATAATTATGTCCATTCCAACTTAATGATTTTTGTCCATTTTTGTGGTAATTCAAACTTCATGTTCTTGACTTTTCGACATCTGCAACTGATTCTGGAAAGTTGGAAGTGAGGGACATTGAGTAGTCCCAATAATATAAATTGGAAAAATAATGCTCTTTTTTCTCGTATATTAGGATTTTTTTAATTTAGCTTTATTTATTATGATTTTCTTATATTATATTTTATGATATCAAATTTTTTTCAATATTAATCATTAGGTGTAACAATCTGACCAATCTTTGGTTCAATTATCGCATTAGTCAAAGAATATCTATGACCTTTTAGTGCTTAACTATTAAAACTTTTTGAATCAATGTTGAAAATTAATGAGGAATAATCTATTCATTTATATGGATTTATGATCTATCTACACAAATTATTTTCGTCTTTTGCATAATTACATAAATCATCCAAAATACAGTCAAAAGCTTGAATAATTAGTGTAATGATATTGACGCTTTTTGGGTATATGTGTGATGTTGACGTTTTTTATGTACACAAAAATACCCGAAAGACAAAAAATTTATGTAAACAAAACCATAAATTAGAGAACATAAATATAATTATTGCATTTAAGTATGATCAAATATTATATCAGAATAAACTTTATTTTGTAAAACTTAAATTTTGGTGCTTTTGGGCATTAAAATTAGTGAAATAAAAATTAATTAATTAAATATACTGTAATCAATTACTCAGGTGCCTGGCCAAATTCAAGTACATAGTTGGGCCCTCTTGTTCTTGATATAGAGAGGCCCAATTACATCGGCCCATCTACTTGGGCAATTGTAGCCTATATATATCACCACGGGCATAAGTGATTTTTCGGACCAAGATTTGCGGAAGATCTTCAGATTGAGCTTCAAATCAACGTTGGAGAAAGTTTCTGACTAAATCAAACGGTAGAAAAGTTTGCTCTTGAGCCCCAGCAGAAAGATGTTCCATCACAACGGTGGGTCTACGTAGTCGGATTTTGGAGTTGATGTATGTACCACCTTCACTCTGAAAAAGAGGGGATTAGTTTCAAAAAATAAGAGGGGATTAAGGAAAGAAAGTCGGAAAAAGACACCCCCCACAAAAAAAAAAAAAAACTGTAGATGAAAGAAAAATAATTATAAAAAACCACTATAGGATTTAGCATAAATTACGTTGACATCCCCTAAGGTTGCGAAATTATAAATATATTTTTAGATATTATAATTATAATTATAACTACATTCGTTTTTATTAACAAAGTTTACACAAATACTCCTTGAAAATTATTACGCTAAACCCCCTGAGTAATGTAGTTGTGGGTATCAATATAATTTACCGTAAAATTTATTTGTTAGGTTTTGTTGCTTTTGTCATTGATGAAATTATGAGGAAAAAACTTAAGATCTAAGATGAACATTGCGATAAATTCTTAACAAAAAAAAAATATATTTTTAGAATTCGTACTGGAAAAAATATTATTGTGTGTCTAAATTTGGAAAATTTGTTGAGGTTAAATCCGAAATCTTTCAATTATGACTATTATCAACCTGAAAATTTATAAAAAAAACAAAAAACAAAAAACAAAAATGATCTTTAAGGCAAGAAATGGTTATAATCACACCATGAATGTCCGGTTATAATCCTTTGCAGCTTGAATAAGCGATGTTGTAAATGGGTAAGAAGTAGCATGCAGCAAAAGTTATAGATTTCTTTAATTATATGATTTCATGTAAATCAATATTAAAAAAGATCACGTAATTATATGAGTACATATATATACCTGAATTCAAATTAGGTGGCTTGGACCGGCACGACCTGAATATAAAAAGTACAGATTTTGTCCTGTTAAATGATTAAGAGAAGAGATGAATTGGGTTTAATACTATTTACTTTCATATGATATTGTAAATGAGCAAATTACTTCCTTATATATATAAAAGAAACTTTAATTCAAATAATAGTAGGTGTGACATGCATAACTTTTAAAAATAAATTATTTATATAAATTGTATATATTATTAATTTTTGTAGAGTAAAAATATCCAAAATATATATGATGATAATAAGTTAATATAATTAATGTGATTATAAAAATATTGATGAACAAAGATAATAAATAATATTGGAAAAATAAAAATAAATGCAATAGAGAAAAAATATCTATAGAAATGTATTTAATTATGAAAAACCATGATAAATGAAAGAGTTAAAAATAATTTAAAATTTTTAAATAAATGACGGACTAAAATTAAGTGAGACACCAAAATTATTCTCATTTAATAATAAAGTATAGATATTCAGTCCAAATTGCTATTCAATTTTTTTACTTCTTTTTATATCGAATTTAAAATCAGGTCGACTCTATTTTAATTAATGGTAATTGAAGCGTTAGACTGTGTAGAGGTGGTGTCAGCATTGCCACCTTGAAGCTATATTTCAATCAACAGATTTGACTTCGGGAGATGGATTTTGAACATAATTTCATATTAGAATAATTTGAAATACATCAATATTCTGTAAAATATAATTTAAATTCAAAATTTAATGATTTAAAATTATTCAAATTGAAAATTAAATCTAACATTCTTTTTCGATGTAACATTTCCTTTTCTTTAGATGACATGTTTCTATAAACTTTGATATGATCGCTTCACTTTTCAGCATGATTGATGGTGAATTTTGGCCATATTTTAGTAATGCGATTATAACAAAATTTAAGCAATTCTAATCAAAGACAAATGGAAAAGGCATATAAATCGCTTTTCATATGTACTCTTTTTTAATAAAATTTATTATTCATATCGGGTCTGATCGGATCGAACCAATTACATAGTAACATATTACATCGACGCCTCCAATTTAATGATTATGCTTAATTTCATAAATATTCGTGTCTTCTACAAAAATATTAGTGTACTACTTCAGTGAGCGTTTGTGTAAAATTTTTTCACTGAAAAGGGGGCATACTTGTAATTATAGCTACAAGTTCAGAGAATGTATTTGTAATTTTGCAAAGTATATGGGGTGTTTATACAATTAGATCTAAATTCAGGGAATACCAATATAATTTACCCTATATGTATCTGTCATGCATTTGACGACTCTTTTGAACTATAGTCACTAGAAAAACTATAATTTTTCGTTACGGTTAATTACTATAATCAAAGGAAGAAAACTGTGGCAAAAACAAAAATTAATCACAGCTTCGCTAAGGCCAGTAGCCATTGTTTTTGCAAGTGTGGTCAAAATATTTGTCATGCTTTTGTTTTCGCTATGATTAAAAATCATGGTGATATTGATTAATCATGATAAAAATTTAAATTTTTACTTTGATTTTGTTTAATCTTGATTAATAGTATTGATTTACTACGAGTTTTAACTCATAATTATTTATAATATAATAAAAATTCGATTTTTTTGTAGTGATTTTGACTTAATTCGAGTTAGAATTTCTTGTAAAAATTAATTGTGCGAATATGATCTAATTTTTTGTGGAGCACAAGAATAAAAAGAGGTGCGACATAAAGAGTCTATTTCATTTTAAAGGAAGAGCACAGAAATGACAAAAGTTAAGGGACTTAAACATGAAACACCGAAAGTGATGGGGCCTGCTTCCAACTATTAGAAGTTATTAGTCCCTTACGAGTTCTTTGTAAACATATATATCAAATGAAATGAATAATTATAAATGCTTTTTATTATTTGGAGACGTATAAATAATCGTCCCTGATGTTTGATAAAATTATATAATTTTTAGATGGAGGTCTGAAATTGTCAACTTTGTCGTATTATATTTTTTATTTTTTAAAATTTTTTAAAGATTCTAAAAGAATTCGGACGAAGTGGATGAAATTTTTTAAAAACTTGTACAAAATTAACACTTAGTCCATAAAAAAATTCAAAAATTTTTAAAAAATAACTAAAATTATAATTAATATTCAATAATGTTTAATTTGATTTGAATTACTGTCTAAGTTATCTAATATCAACTGTCATCGGGTCAAATGGAACTAAGCCTTAAATTTGACCCCATGATTGTGTGATAGCGTCAGTCAGTAACAACACGCTAATGGCTTTGTGTTGATCTTTAGGATTGACACTTTAGACCATATATCCTGATCATGTTCATGAATGCTTTTACGAATAATCCAATTCTTTTGTTAACAACTGCATTTACTTAGTTGAACATCTTTAGGAATACACTGCTAGCATCTCGTCTAAAAGACTTGACCCTTTTCATCGATAAACTCTTACTGTACTTGCAGTATCAACACCTTTCAGAGTTAAAAGGGAAAGACTCCAGATACAAAGTATCGATTTATATTGGCGCTCTGTGCATATTTTTTTTATTACTATTCTCGCTAATAATAATTTTTATAAAATAATAATAAATTATTAAAATTATGAAAGTCATTATTATGACAAACTAAATATTCTTTCACTAAATGTATATAATTTATAATAATATTAAAATTATCACTTGATTTTCTTTCGTCACTAATCTTTTCTTCTTTTTTTTTTTTTGTAGTGTCAAGCGAGTATTAATAAAGTTTTTAATAACAAAAAATTATTTATAAGTATATCAAATTTTACGAGAGTTCATTGTAATTACTCTTATATAAATTATGGCCAATTCAGGCAATAATTGTGGTTAGACGTCATTAGTAATTTGGTGGGCAGTGATACGAGTTAATTGACAAATATGGAAGAAAATTCAGATACGAAAACATTGGAAAATTATGTCAAAAAGTTTTCTTGGTTATATTCTCCAAATGGAACTTTTCATGTGCCGCAATTGAGGTTTAGATTATATTTAACATACTAATACTTCATAAATCATTCTATACCGTATTTAACACGTGTTGAATCACTAGAAAGAAAAAATGACTACAAGCTACGATTTTTTAATAGTTATGAACTAAAAATCGTAGTAAATTATTTTTATTGACCACGATTAAATAAAATCAATATAAAAATATAGATTTACTACCAAGAATAAGTTATTTGCCATGGCTAAGACCATGGTAAAAATATATGCCATGGCTAAATGTTTTAGCCACCCTTGTAGATACCACGACTAACAACCGTTGTATAACCGTGATCATGACTATTTTATTTTTAACCATAACAATTAGTCGTGATTAAATATTATATTTGTTTTTGTAGTGAATTTGGACACGAAATTAATATAATTTTCACATATATTGAATATATCATTTAACGGTTCAAAAAATAAAAATAAAAAGATAAGTTTCCAGCACAGTAAAGACGGAGATCATTGCAGGTTTGACATGTTTTGGACACTTTAGTAGTATTTTCTTGTAATTTTATACATTTTGAGGATTATGAAATTTTTCAAAAGATCCTATAATCATTTAAAGACCATATCTCAATTTTGTTTCATTTTTCTAAATGACCATTGTACCCCCATTAATTAGAGTAATGATTAGGATCCATAACTTTCACTATATAATTAGTTTTTAAGGTTAAAAATATAAAAAACGTAAAACTTTGAATTTTTTTAAGTCTCATCCAAAACTTAATAATATTTATATTTATGAACATTCTAAATTGGGGAAGGATTAATAAATTACAGAGGATACCTTGAATCTAAATGACTACACTACCCTTGAGGAAATTTGGAAATAACCATACACTCTAAGAATATGATCCAGTTGGCTCGATCAGCTCCGACCCAAAGATGTGATTTTGTATCTCGAACATCTAATGTATCACAAATCTCAACCTACAAATTTACACATCAACTTAATGTGATAGGTCTAAGTAGACCAAATTGATGTAGAACAACGAATTACTAGAATAATCCTAGCCAATAAATCATAGCCACGTAATAGGGGGTAGGTGAGGGTTAAAGTAGTATTCTACCCATACCTATCGTAAATAATATACATTTATATTATTAAAAATATTCCCTTATTTTTTCTCATTTGAATGGAGAGAAATCACTTGTAAGAATTCCAGTATAAAGCGTGTTAATTAATTGCGTCTTAATAATACAAATTTAATCGATATCGTATTTTGGCGACATCACCCTCTTTCTCATTCCCTCCAACCAAATAAGGACATGCAACTGTGCTTTAACCCGTCTCCTTCTCCGATCTCTCCCTAATACCAAACATGCCAACTTCTATGAAAGGAAGCTGATAATGACTAGACAGACCTTACACTCCCCCCTACCCCACCCCACCAAAAGAAAAATAAAAGAAAAGGTTAATTCTGCTTCACTAATTTGTTCAATGGTCTAATGTCCAATTCAATACTCGCTCAATTACCACTAATCTTGTGACCTAATGGGTTGAACGTTGTTATATTCACGATATTGGTTCAAATCCTTATTAAGAAGTTTGGTGGAGTTAAATGTATGTTTTAATTTGTGTTCATTCTCACGATTAAACTTTTGTCTTTAGTGACAGTAAGTCTGTTATATGAACTCCAATCAACCCACATTATACATAAGTAATTTTCTCTAGTAAAATTAAAACCCATTTAAATCTTAGTATAAATGATATCTTAAAATGTTGCCTTTCAAGTTCAAGCTCATACACGCACACACACACATTTCTAATCAACAAGTGAGCTTCATTGATTACCTTCCTTTATTTCCAAATTCCAAGTGAGAAATCCCTTATGCACAAACAAAAGCAGATCTATAAAATATATATATCTATATATGTATATATAGAGAGAGAGAGAGGAGGGAAGAGAATTAAAGGCACAGAGTCCCTTTATTATGGAAACTGGAATGGACTAAATTGATCAAACGGCAAAGCATTGTAGTCGAAAGCATCGACAACGCCAGCACTAGGCTCTTGGATGTCTACAAGAGGAGCCATATTAACATGATCAATATCGAAAAACGAGTCAGAGTGCCGCTGTTGCTGATCAACATAACAAGCAAGACGTGCTCGTGCAAGGATCAGATCATGCTGTAGCTCCACCATCTTGTGCTGCAATGAGGCTATCGCCCCAATGCAGCCGTAAACGGGGTCCTGGAGTCTCACCTCGGCCTCATAAACAAGGGAATTCACTGTCTCCTCCCGTTGCTCCTCGGCCACCTCGTTCAGGATCTTGCTTACGTTGCTGGCTCCGAATACCTTGTGGACTTTTGCAAACTTTTTCGGCTCATCGGAGCGAAAATACGGGGCGAATTGACAATTTGGGGTGCATCTTCTCTTCAAGAACTTGCAGGCTGCACAAGAAGAGCTTGAACGAGGTTCTTGATGACCCTTCATAATGCCTCTCTTAGCTTTGCCTTTGATAGTAGTGTTTACTCTCCACATTTATAGCCTAAGGCCAATGTGGGACAGTCCGATGAGATCTTGTAATATTGATAAAAAAGTGTCTTATATCTGGCTATTAAGTAGCTTGGCCAATTGAGTCTCCTACAGGATTGCACTTATTACGTACATATTACATAAGTACAACAGAGGTTTTAGGTTTGAGATCACATCATATTTTATTTCAAATTTTATTACATATCTTGATGAAATACAAAAGTTTATTTAATTATAAAAAGTTTACAAAAGTAACGTCATTTATTTTGTAAGAAAAGTTTTCATACACAAGATGTATAAATGTTAAATACAATAGAAAATATAATAAAGTTTAGAACAGAAAATCTAATCCAATAAATCGTACATTGTATTAATGATGTAGACGAAGATACAGACTTATGAAAGTAATTAATATGAGACTAATTAAATTAAATATTAACTCATTTTTTCCACTCTCTTCCTATCTTGAATATGAAAGGGGTAAATCAATTACACTAATATTTTTTAAAGTTAAATTTAATTATAAAAATATTCTAAATTACAAGTAGCCCCTAATGTGAGGGGATGTTGACATAATTTACCTTAGGGGCATGCTTCTAATTTTTTTTTTATCTTTTAATAGAGAGTGTACTTATAGTTACAACTATAGTCTTAGTAGATATAACTGCACTTATAATTCTGCCAAAAATAATAATAATAAGTGTTAGTGTAATTAGACATAACCTTAGAGATATTCATGTAATTTATCCTATAAAAGGGGAATTTGCCAATATGTTGTGATTGACAAGTTGCTAGCTTGACACCATTTAATCTTATATAACTTTAAAGATTGCAACCAGCTTTTTAAAGGTTTGATATAATTACAAATATTCTTTCGTTGTTTTTTAATGACCATCTAATGACTAGCTCAATCTGTTAATTTTTATTAGGTTTCCATCTAAACTTTGTGGTGAACAGACCAGCTACCATTATGAACTATGAATTATAATTTACTTATTTTTTGAAAATTTCCTAAAATTTTTATGGACTAAGTGAATAATATTTTTTATATTTTTTCTCAAAATATTTCATCCACTAGGTCCTTTTTTTTTTTTTTTCCAAATTTTTATTTTCTTAAAACTGCAACAAGGGCAAAGTGACCAATTTTAGGCCTCCGTCCAAGAATTATATAATTTTATAAAATATTATAAAATATTGATAAATTCCTACATAGGGAGAAAGTATTGATAATTATACCAAAACTAAGAAAAACTTGTTGTGATTTACCTAAAATTAATGCGCATATATACCCCTATCAAGACCATAAACTAAACAAATAATTTGGGAATTATTTTTACATTTTATACTATCCCCATCCAAAGACTACCTAAACTCATTATATAATTATAGTTTTGAAGGGGGAAAAGTGACCCCTTATCATTCAAATTGCGATATGCAAAGTAAGTTGCACCTACACATAATAATGAATGATGTAAATGTGTTGATGAGGTATGATGGGATATGATAGTTCAACAACAAAGTAGACGAGACAATTGTGGCTTCATGAGAATATATATGGGGCCTATATTTATATAGACTCATCAACAAAGTTAGATGAGAGATGATGTTTCACATATCAATTGATTCAAGAAAAGTTATTTCACAATAAAAGAAAACCCTAGTTCTAATTGGACTCATGCACAACAAGGAAACCTCTCTAGCCTACAACATATATTTCCTCGAGATTTTGAAATTATTACAGCATTCCATGCCAAGAAATGGAAATTAACAGCTATAGCAGTGATCAATCTTGCAGCCTATCGATCTTGTCATGCTTAATTTGTAGTATAATTTAGAGAGACACGTTACGGTGTTCGTGCTATGGTGAAAATCTAGCGCTCCCATTTATCTTCAAATTTTTATTCTAATTGGTCAAGTTTTTTGTTGATAAAATTTGAGGTACTTAAATAATTCTTTTAATTTTTTAGTTTTTTAAGGAAAAAATATATTAATATTTCTTAAAATTAAGTCTAATTACATAAATATTTTATCATTTGTAAATTTACAAGGGAAAAATTGTACAATTAGTCTTGTATGTAAGAGGGGCTGGCAAAATTGGTCCAATAACTATGAAAATTGGCAATTTTAATTTCTTTATGTTTTAAATTTATAGCAATTTTGATTCTTTAGACCAAAAGTGACCTAAAATTGACGAATCAAATTGGGGCTTAGGATTTTAATATCCAAATAGACCTCACTTACACAGTTAACATCCTACGCAGATGTGAACATGCCAAAAGGCAGGAAAGTCAACCAATGATGAGGCCATCGGTTGACCACCACCTCATTGCCTACAGCCTCGTCGTTACCGTCGGGCTGGAATTTTTTTCGATTAGTCTCTGGCCATATGCACCATCATTGAACTCATTGTTCGACATTGGTTCTAGCCTTACAACGAATTCTCCAATCCAAGTTCAAATGAACCCCCAATCACCAGTTACATTCTTGTCTTAGAACCTAGATCTATTTTCTCTCTCTTTTCGATCTACAGTGTTTAACCTACCCAACATTTGCAAACACCACAAATCGAATCCCCATCCTTCGGTAAGATGATTGCACCAGGGCCCATCCATTTTTTTCCACGACACGGTCGCTTCTCTTAGTTTTCATTTCCGCCACTTTTTTGCCACCCACCACTATATATTTTTCCCCCGTATCCCCGCCAATTATCATATCTCTAGCGGACCGCCATCCCTGTGTTTGCATGCACACAACCACACATCTCTCTGATCAGTTTCCATCTATGTCATGGCATCCTCATCAGTTGACTTCCTCCGTTTCTTCTTTGTTTGCCACATCAATATCCACGTAGGATGTTGATTGTGTAAGTGAGGTCCTTTTGGACGCGTAAACTCTAAACCCAAATTTTGATTTGTTAATTTTCGACCCCTTTTAGCTAGAAGGACCCAAATTACTATTAATTCAAAATTATAAAGGACTAAAATTGTCAGTGCCATTGCTATGGGACCAATTTTGCCAGCCCCAATGCATATAGAATTATTTTTTGTGATTTTGCCAATAATAAGTACACCTCCTTTTATACAAACACTCCCTTCGAAGTTTATCTATAATTTCACAAGAAATATGAGAAGATTTATATAATTAAACTAAATTTTAAGAGATATCAATGTAATTTATTCTTATTTTTAGCTATTAGAAGCACGTTTGGATCAGTTTTTGAACATTTCCGAGAAAGCCTAAACGAACAACAAACAATAATTAACTTTTCTGAACATTTATTTTCTGTTCTGCAAGACTTCTTTTTCAATATATTATTAAAAAATATTTATTGTCACTAAATACGTACCTATACTCTTATAATACTGCACATTTAAATCATATAATCAATTAAAGATATATATATATATATATATATATACACACACATTTACATCAATCATTCACAAAAAAGTTTGATGTGATACCACTGATTAACTAAATTTTCTTTTTTTCGAACAACCAAAAAAACAAACGAAATTAATACTAAAATATCCGTCAACATTCTATCAAAATATTTTAAAATAGAACTATCCAAACGTATATCTTCATGATTTAGTTTGCCACTTCCTCACGGCTTAAAGTCAACATAAAATGTAAACTATCATAAAGCACTCACACCTAATGATGCCTTACCTAAACCAATATAAATCATCAACTTCGTGTGTGCATGCGCGCGCCATTTTTTATTTTTATTTTTCTTTCGTTATAAAAATGAAAAAATAGGAAAAACAACTCATAGTTTTATCGGAGTGAATTGTGTTCGTACCCTATTCAAAATTTTTACAGTCGATTTACTGTCTCTAAAAACTAAATATGACAGTATGGGTATTAAACATATAGGTCAGTATGTCCACTTGATATCACCAAGCGTTTTAATAAGAATTTAAATACATATTGTAGGTGTGATATGATTGACCTTAGAACGGTTGCGGATTGTGCGTGTGTCAATATCTGTTGTTTGGTTGCTATTTTCCCACCTCCCCCCATATGGCCGAACCCCTATTTGTGGTTATATAAATATAAAGACCCTTTACTTGAAATTATGGATAAAATGATCCTCATGCCTATAACTTGTTTCCTACCACCCAAATTGCTTCCCAAAGTTTAAATCACAATAGCATTAGTCAATCCCCGCAACCAATTTTCTAGAGCCTTTGACCCCTCAATTACTCTATTAATGTATCACTATAAGCTCACAGTAGTCAAAGTTTGGAGCCTAACATTGTAGGAAGGACTCATAATTTTTAGAGATTTCGAAAAAAATTGTTTGATCTTTAATATTTCTAACAATCATTACAAGACAATAAAGAAAAGCCGTTGCTTTCTCATCTGATCGTGTGATTTTGTTTGATCATAATGCCTTTAACTTAAATTTAATTAATTTATGAACATGACATCATTTCTAACATTTTTGCTAATTTTAATTAAGGTATCCCCTTTTTCTCCCAAAATTGACACCGATTGAAAATCAAATTCTGTGGAGGAGAAAGGAAATTTTATCCGTTGAAAAGAAAGTACAAAAAACTGGAAAAGCTAAGCACTGCAACCAAACAAAAGCGTACGCCTAGGCTGTGTGAAATGCTTCAAGTCTACGAGAGCACAATAGGACAAAGGGAATATATATATATATATATATATATTACCTTAAAAAGACAAAAGAAAATATAAAGAAAAAAAAAAAGGTAAAACGGAACGGGAAAAATAGTCACTTCAACAAGACGGAAGAGGTGAGAAAAGCGAGAAGCAAAAGAAAGATAATGGAGCTCCAATTCCAAACGCCCCACTCGGGCAGGGTTCAAAGTGTTGCTATAATCATTGTCGTTTCCCAATCCAACAAAGAACGGAGGCCACCACCCTTGTCACCTCCACCACCCCCACCCCCACCCACAACATCATTACATTATTCCTCATTCCCTATAATTCACCCCTTTTTTTTTTTTTATCACTATAGAAATAATTAGTTACATCATACAATACATAAAAATATTCATACATCTCCCTATATATAGGGAGTGAATCACAAGAGTATATAACGAGCCTGATGCTGGTACAAAATACAAACTTGGACTTAACATTCTAATTTAATCTAGGAGAAAGAGACGAGCTCTACACATTATCTAGGGTTAAGCATGAAAATCACTAACATAGTACATCGCCTACTCTAAGCTATGAATTCAAACTGGTTTACGTGTAGCGTGACTAAAAATAAGTTATCATGATTAGCAATATGATGAAAGGTCGAAAAGTTCTCTCTTATATAATAATCATAACTCAAATCGAATATTTTAAAATAGCGTATAAACTTCTAATTCCGATCATTGAGACCACAGCATCTACAACTCATCATTTCAAAGCAACGAAAAACTCCTACAGTAATGTCCATGGGAGTTGTCAATGTAGAACTTCTTGATCAATTCAAGTGTTTGTAAATATTTAAAATAAAGCTGGAAATACTTTTTGTTTCACAGCTCCCTCATCAATTTTTGCAACTTATTAATAATTTTTTTTTCAAACACTCCAAATTTTTACTACTGTTAACTTATAAATTATTTTTGCAGTTTATAACCACCACAAGAATAGAAACTATCGCAAACACCCTCTTACACCAGAAGTCGCTATGTTACTCGTTCCTCAACAATTTTTTCTTTAGAAACAAAAGTAGAAGTAAAATGAAAGAGTGTGAAACTTGCTGTTTCTTCATACCTTCAAGAGGCATAACAAATGTGTGCAATTTTCCTA
Source organism: Sesamum indicum (assembly GCF_026168435.1). Taxonomy (NCBI): domain Eukaryota; kingdom Viridiplantae; phylum Streptophyta; class Magnoliopsida; order Lamiales; family Pedaliaceae; genus Sesamum; species Sesamum indicum. Next base: position 15,434,602 of record NC_142660.1, on the reverse strand, counting down.
CACCTAAATACGGGTCGGCCCACATTTGATATGAAATCCAGATGGGAACCCCACTTTGGTACTGGAGGTGGAGTTGAAATCTCTGAGGCTTTGGAATGTTGTGTATTATGATCAGCCGACTGTAGCAATGACTTGGTTTAGTCTCCCACCATCTTCATTGCACCAAAACTGCAACTACCATGTTCCATTTCTAACTTCCTCTTAATAGAAACTTTTTGTCCAAACAACATATATACCACAAGAACTCAACCTTGCTTCGCATGTTGGGATGCTCACCCAAACGGTTCAAACTAATCTGGACCGTTTACCCTAATTTGTAGTTCTTCTTATATGTTATATTATAGATATAAGTTGAACTACTAAATTGCATTAATTTACTGTCCTGTATATTACAGAAGCGACAATTTAAGGACTCTAGTTATATGAGTGGCTAATTGTAAGCCAAAATCTTCATCAAATCATCAGAAATTCCATCACAGAAACTGTTGCAATAGAATCTCTTTTTGTAGTGTAGTGCAATTTATAAATTGATCAAAGAAATTTTAGAATTTATTATTTATCTCATATTTATAAATAATTTAAAAAAATACGCAATAATTCATCGCCAAATTCATCCAAAAATAGGTCACAAGTTTTCTTATGAATTTACATTGCAAGATAGTCATCAGACAGTCGTCCAAGAAATATGTCATAAATATTATGAACTTGCAACAGATACGTATAGGTCACAATAGATTCCAAATATTTTATAATTATTCCTCAGCCAAATGGACTTTTGATTTAGTCATACAAATGAATTTTATAAAGGATTGTGAGACGAAGTTGTGAATTTTTTGCAAAATTTATGATGGAAAGCCCAGCCCAAGAAGAAAGACCACCCAATGGCATTTAGCAGCCCATCAATAGAACAATTTTAATAATTAAATGCTTTTGGGGGTTGTATACATTTTAATTACTCAATTTTAATTACTTTTTGGCAAACAATTGGATATAGCATGCAGAATGAGTGATGATGGATTGAACCTTCCCTTTATGCACTAAATGTCAAGTGTTATTAAATGTTGAAACCGATTTGGTTGCGATTAGTACTGTAGTAGAAAGTTAATTAATAATTAATTAAATTAGAATGCTATTATTTTGGAATTTAATGAGATTATCCAAGTGTATATATAGCGTTTACTTAAATCGTTTCAATATTTATATTTTATAGAATACAAATAAAAAATTAATATTAGTAATTTGCGTACAAAAACTCTGCATTATTTATAAGTATTCAAAACGAACCTTCAATTCTGAGATAAAAAATTCTAAATTATTCATAAATTACTTCTTTTTACATTTAAAATTTATGATAAATTGCATACCACCCCTTGTATCTTGGTTAAATAGCAAGAAATCCCTCTATATTGATTTTATAGGCACAAAACTCTTTATATTATTTAAAATACAATAAAAATTCCCCTCTTCCTCGTAAACTAATAGAAAGTGTTATTTAGTACATATGCATGTTGTGCAAAATAGCTTCATTTTTAGCTATTTGTAAGGCTATTTTAAGTGTGAAAATATCTATTTGCCCCTTTTCTTCTGTAGCACCCCCTTCGCTACAAGGGTTATATCTACCCTAAACGTTATATTTATAGTAATCCCTGTGTTTATAAACATAAATACACCTGATAATTTAACACATATGTATACGTAACCCCAACGTCATAACAAGCGTAATCAACCTACACATCATATATGCACATCAAACACTACAAATAGTCCATCATAAGTAATCTCCATGCTTACGTTCTCTCTATACAACAAAATGTATTTTGTACTCTAACTGACAAAGAGGAGAAAACCGCATACTGCCCCGAACTGCCTGAGTATAGCGTATACCTACTTTTCAACAGTCAGACACCTCAAAGTCTACTCCTGAAAGAAAATATCAGCAGGGGAGTGAGTCTGCCACTCAGTAAGCAAATAACCAATCCTATCTATATATGTATACCAAATTATAACCTCAAACAAGATACATAGGCAATATGCATAGAATATATAGTCAACTTGCTTCCACATAACCATCTTTATTACACCACATAGTTATCACGCAATAAGACAATCAATTAAACTTCCTCTTTTTCCTAGTTTGCTTATCAGAATGTGATATTGTGTTTTTCCCGCCAACTCAATCTCACCTTTATTAAATTTAAGTGAATCCCCTTGACAGCCGGCTCATCAATCTCATCTCGCACATAGCGCTTTCATTTCGCACATAGCATTTTCATTTTGCACATAGTACTTTCATTTCGCACGTAGCACTTTCATTTCGCACATAGCACTTTTCATATCGCCCTATAGGCTTTTCAACACATCAAGGGGTATTCACACCACAATATATATTCAATTTCCACCACTCCCTCATTTCCACATATCACCGTTCTTGTAAGCAACTAGTAACGTAAAACAATATATCGACATATTTTCATTTTCATACATCCACAACGCATCAAACAACAAACATAATATTTCAACGCATTTCCTCATTCTACATACACCATATCGTTAATCAATCAAATCATTTCATCACTCATATACTTTCAGATAAATCAATGTCAGCATGAACCACAAATTCAGATAACAGTAATATCACAAATAAATGGAACATATATAGGTACTACTAATTATTTACTTAACTCAACCTTACAACGCTTTTATCTATCCAATAGGTAGTGGTTCGGTCTTTTCACTTTATCCCCGTATCCTATAATGAGTTATACCACACACAATTAATATATCGAGAATATCGTAATTTCTTTTAAATATAATATTGAATATCATTTGTACAATTTCTAATAATTCTTTAATATTTCATTTCTATCGAAATACAAATCTTCGTTTTTCCTCTTTATTAACATACCATTTATTAAATATAATTTTTAGAATATTTCTATGAATTTTCTATCAATTTCTCGCTATTATACTCTTTAATGGAACAATAATACGTATAATTGTGTATTTGGTTAACAATTCCGATGGAATTGTATACATTAGCTATAGTAATATTCAAATCTAATAAATTTAATAATCTAATTAACCAACGATATCATTTTTATATCCGATTTGATATTTAATCCGACACTATTTTATATAGCCAAATTCGTAAAATATTCTGATTAAATAGTACATCGCTTAATATAAACAATATTTAATAAATGGACTAATTAAATAATATAATTATATAATTAAATAAAAATTAAAAATGATAACCCTTACCTCTGTTCCTCCTCCTTTTTTTTTCTTTCCGAGATTGTGTGTGTGTGTGTTGTGTGTACTTGTGTGTGTATGTACCAAGAACAACAATAAAAACAAAAAGAAGAAAGAGAGAGAGTGAGGCGGTGGGGGGTTAGTGGCCCCACCTCCCACTCTCAAGTCTCTCTCTGTATTTATATATATATATAGATATATATATTATTTACTAACACACATATATATAATATTATTATTTTATTATTTTATTTATTTAATTTAATTTTTCTCAAAATATCCATTACGTCCTTTTTGAATTTTCTTAGTTAATATAAGTTGTCCCCAAATATTATAACAAACTCTAATTTAATCCGTTCAAGTTTTATTATATTTTAATTATGGCCCATAATTTATGTACTAATTAACTAAGTTTCATAAAAATTTATCAATTAATCTCCCAATTATGTATTATAATCTTTAGGGTGTCACATCTTCGGCTTTGTTTTTATATATAGAATATACTAATCAAATATCAAAATACCTAAAAAAGTATAAAAAAAATTACACGTTAAAAATTTAAATTGAAAATTCACAACACAAAAATTAATATTCTAAAATTCACTTTGAAAATTAAATATTTATAAATATGAATAAAAATCAATTATTTGTTATTAACTAAAATTTAATTATTATTTAATTGAAATATGTTTCAATAATTCTTTTTATTTTCAGAATATATTTAATTAATATCATGATAATTAAGTTATAATATTAAATTTAATTTATTTTTAAAAACGCAATCCTCAGCGACATGGGCGTACTAAGTAATCATCGAACTACTACTACTAGATGAAAATAACTCAATAACAATGAAAAAAATTAACGTTGAGTTAACTAGCAAGTAAAATTTTCATTGTTAATTTATATTATTTAATGCAAAACAAATTACAAGTACTTGCTAATACATTTAGCAACAGATTGTTTATAATATATATTAAATATTGTAAATTAGCAATGAAAATTTTACTTGCTAAATAGCTTACGCTGATTTTAGCATCAAATTTTTTTATAACTATTGAATCATTTTTTTTGTAGTATTATTTAACTACCAAAGAACATATTATCCAACTAAACTGAGAAGATATATAGCAAAACAACACATTATCAACCACAAACAACTTAAGGGTCTCTCAAGTGACAACCCAACGTTTGTACTTTATGATATATTACTTACACTTAAATTTGCTTCGAAATATAAAATTACACTTTTTTTTGTTTACGTCTGCCCATTTTTTATTAGTACATTTTGCTAATATCAGTATTTTCCATTCAAATTCTAACAAAAAGGGATCAAATATAAACAAAGAAATTATGAAGAGGGTGTAAATATAATTTCAATAATTGTTTGCAGAAAAGTAAAATTTCACATTATTAAAAGAATTCCAATAGCAACTCACCTATATCATTTTAGAGATTTTGGGTATAAAGCCTAGAGACATGAGCATCTGTGTGACGGAAGAAATAAAAGCGAAAAAAGAAAGACAAGGAAGAAGTTGGTGGATGAAAATGGTATGATCTTATCACAAGCAACCACAGTAAAGTTAGGAAGGCAACTTTCCGGCTTGGAAAACTGCAAACTTGGACATAACTGAATAAGAGTATTCAATTCCATTCTCTGTGAAGAATTGTTCTATCATCTTCTTCACTCTCTCAGGCTCTGAAGTCTCGCACTCCACCTCATACATTTCTCCAAACTCGTATTTAGCCTCATCCACTTCAAGCTTCACTCCTTTCCACTTATACACGTTTCTCACATTCCTAAACCCTCCTAACCCCACAAATCTCTTAACCCCGAATTCCTCCTTTACCTTCCTCAAAACCCTCGATTCCACCAGCATTAGTTTCTGGGGGTCATCCAAACACGCCTTAAAGATTGCAGGGTCCGGTTCCTCATACTCCATCTCGATATGGCTGACGCCATCAGCGAGCACCGGTTTCGCCTTCAGGCAAATGACGCACTGGGGTGTCCGGGGTTGCTCGTACAAGCGGAGAAGGAGCACAGCTCGCTGCGAGCTCAGCTCGTAAGCTGAGCCATCAACGAACACGTTGAGTTGGTAGAGAGTTGTGATATGGAGTTGAGAGAGTAGGGAGAGGAGCTTCTGGTGGGAGGACTTGTTTGGGAGTCGGAACTTCACTTCCACCTCCATTGTATCAATCTTGTCGATAACCCTTTCTTGAAACTGTATGGTAAAGATTTGACTCTTAAGACAGATGAATAATGGTGCCAGATGGGTTCTTTTTCTTGTGTCTAAATCATGCTTATATAATTCATGAGAAGAGGCGGTACGAGTTGTCTTGGACGCTTACGGCCGATCATTCGAGGACGATATTGTTAACGGTAAAATGCAATTTTAGTTTTGTAATTTATGGGGTGGTATTTTTAGTTTTACACAAATTGACTTTTATAATTTAGTCCTGTAATTTGAAAAATTTGGCAAATTTTATTCTTTTTCGACCAATTTAGCCTGAAAAATTGCATGTGACTTGCATATGACCCAAGTAAATAGCAATTTTAGTTCGGTAACTTAAGGGTATTGACACTTTTAATTTTATAACTTTGGAGAGTTGATATTTTTTATCCAATATGAATTTATTTACAGGGCCAAAATTGCAAGTAACTTGCACTATCCGGTCTAATTGGTCGGAAAAGAATTAAAATTGCTAAAATTATAAAGTTACAGAACTAAATTACGAAATTCAATTTGTACAGGACTAAAAATGTCACTCCTCCTAAATTATAGGACTGAAATTATAATTTTTCCTATTATTAATATAGCATGTACAAACATGTAGATCATGTGTGGGATTTCTCTGGACCTTATCAGTCAGTACAAAGAAGAAATAGAGCCAAGATTGGAGGGCCAACGATAACTTTGCACTGAATGCTTGTAGCCAGGTACCCAGTACCCAGATGATGACAATGGACTTAGCAACGTATTAGTTTCTCTCCGCAAAATTGTGTTTTTGCACCATTAAAAAAGGTCAGTTTTATTTTTTGTATCACAAATTTTATAAATTCGAGTTTTGATACTATTAAACTAAAAAATAAATATTTTTGGTACCAACTTAACGACAAAACCCATGTGAGCCTTAACGGCCGTCAAGTGGGTTGGTAGAGAGTTGTGACATGGAGTTGAGAGAGTACGGTGGAGTTGTGACATGGAAGTGATTCATATATATAGAGAGTTTTCGTTTTGGGGTTGTCAATTAGTTTCCTTAGAAAATAAATTTGAAATGATTTTATAATTTGATTAATTAGTTGAATGTGAACTTTTTCATGTAAGAAATAAAAGAAATGTACGATATATATTTCACTAATTTCTATAATCTAGAGGGTACCGAAATATGTAGAAGACATTAAAATTATTTATTGTGTTGTATATAAGAGGTAGCAAAATAAGGACATTAAATCTAAAGGTAATAATATTAACTTATTAAAAAATAATTTGTAATTTCAAAACTTCGACTATTGAATTTTAGAGTAGTTAAATGGGATGAAGAGAGGTGGCACACAAGTTGTCTAGGATGCGTGTGAGGCTCAAATGTTGTCTCGTAATTATGGTCTTTTTTTGGGGGAAATAGTATTTTTTATTTCACTAGCAATATTCGTTTCATGACACATTTTTATTAGATATTTATCAGAAAATGTCACGTGGCTGTTAAGTGCATGTGACTAAAACTAAGTGCTACTTTTTGAAAGTTATGGAACCAAAAGTGATAATCTCGTAATATATGAAACCAAAAATATAAAGACGCTACCTGCCACATGCTAAACATGTGACATTTTTTGCCAAAATCTATAAAGAAATGTATTATGGGACCAAAAATGCTATTTTTTAGAAGTTACAAGATCAAAAGTGAGAAATTTATAACTAATTTGACCAAAAGTCTAAATTATGGGACAAAAAGTGTCATTTTTCTGCCTTATTTTTTTTTTTTGGTAATTTGGTCCAATATTTACTAGAGTATTAATTTAATCTCGTCCTTTTTTGTATTTTTGCATTTTTAGAAATAAATTGGCGGAAAGTCATGTAACTTTTCAGCCAATTTTGTTCTGAAATCATGAATTTTAATAGGCTGAAAACTTATTTTACAACCTAACAAGTTATTGATAAAATGCCAATAACTATAATTATAGGACGAAAAATATAATTCAACACACTTATAGACCATTCGTGGAAGATATTATTGCAACAGTACTATTAGCATGGGAACCGCGTGTGGCATTTGTCTTGGACGCTTATTAGTACGTACATAAAATTTATGGACACGGGCACAGCGGCACGAAAAATTTTAAACAATTAAAATACGTCACGGCACTGAGATAACTATATAAAAATTTAACTTAAAATTAAAACATAAAAAATATTAAGATAAAATATAAAATAGACATATTTTATATCTAAGGTACTAACCATAACCTAGGACTCTAAAAAATGTATGTAACCAGTTCATTTGAAAAAGGTAAAATGAATAATAAATTTAAATTCTTCTTTTGCTGCGGTGTTTTTCTTGTTGCTCGTACAAAAGCTTCTTCTTTTAATCAGTAGACACTCGACATATTTCCAAGTCCAACTAAAATTAAGGTAATAATTGTATTTTCATTCAAAGATGGAATATATCAAAGCCAAAGAGTTCCAAGTCCCACAGAATCTAGAGAGAGAGAAAGAAAGACAAATATGAGAGAAAGAATTAGGGAGGAATTTAAGAAACGTATACAAATGAGTCTGAAAGAGAAGTGATTTCTTTCTTTCTTTCTTTTTTTTTTTTAATTCAATCTTAACCCAAAATTTTTTGAAATTACAAAAAGACCTTATAAACGTGTTCTAAATTAATTTGTCGAATATGCCGTGCATGTCCTTTTTTTTTCTTTTTTCTTTCATAATTTTATATTTTGAGATATATAAATGTCATATCTGACATGTATTTAAAGCGTGTCTGAGCCGTGTCGGATAATGCTTCCCTTAATATTTTTGAAGGGTTTAATTGCATTCGCTGCACCACATGTATGCAGGGAAAGTGGCAAAACAAAGACTTTAGATATAAAGATGGCAAATAGTAAATGGCTTGCTTCAAAACTTAGAAGTGACAAAATTGAATTTTATCATAATATTAAATTTGATTGCCATTAAATATGTAGATTTAATAGTTTCATTATATTATTTTGTAAATAGTATAATAAAGGGAAAAGTATTATTTTAGTCCGCTAAGTATGCCTAATTTTAATTTTAGTTCGATAACTATGTCCATTTTTGTTTAGGTCCAGTAACTTACGAAATTGCTTACTTTTAGTCCTCTCACAGATTTTCGGACAATTTTACCCCTATGAGTGCATATGGACTAAAACTGCATTTCAAAAGTTGCATAGGGGTAAAATTGTCCGAAAATCTGTGAGAGGACTAAAAGTAAGCAATTTTGTAAGTTACTGGACCTAAACAAAAATGGACATAGTTATTGGACTAAAATTAAAATTAGGTATACTTAACGAACTAAAATAATACTTTGACCTATAATAAATGACATGTTATGTAAAAAAACATTCTATCGAAAAAAAATTATTTGTGAATTGATATCAATAGTTCTAATTTATAATAAATTATGGGTAAAATAGAAGGACAAAAAAAAGAAAGAAAGAAATTTAATTTAATTTAAAATTTATTTAGTCTTTTTTTAATTACTTTGTCTTAAATAAAAATATCAATCATTATTCAACAACATTCTGAAGGAAAATAGAAAGAAAACAAAAATTGCGTGTATACAGGCCGTACTCAAAGTAAAAATCGTCGGATCCAAAACAATGGCATTGAATATAAAACCCATTGGAACTTGAGAGAATCGGACAAGGTTTAAATATTATTTAACAAAATAAGTATTTCAAAAATATAAATTTGAATAGGGTCTTATTCTATCCATTAAAACCATGTGCATAACTATGTTGAATTGTTGACAGTCCACATACTTCACATACAGTCCACATAAAAAGAGGAGAGGCAACAATAATCTTTTATGTGTGGCATATGTGAACTACTTCCCATATCACATATAAGGACAAATGTATTTGAATCTTCACCAAATACAAGGGCGGATCAAACTTAGGGTTTTTGAGGGGCATGCAAGTTATAAACTTCAATAATTTTTTCTATTGACAAATAAATAGAAAAACAATTTTGGTACCATATTATATATAGGGAAAGACTTAAATATACTTTTAGTCATTTGGCGTTTTAATTTTTTATCCTGTTTGAATTGTAAAATAATCTTACACCTTTTTTAAAATTTTTTTATTGTAAGAACAAATTTGGTTCAAAAAATTTGCAATTGGCTGAAAAATTCATGTGCATTGCATTTGCTAGTTAAAAATTGGGGCTTATCGTCTTATTGTTTGGTTTTTATAAAATGCCACGTCAATGGAAAACAACCAGTAAGATTAGAAATCCCAATTTCTATTAGCACATGCAATGCACGTGTTACCATTGGCCTGATTTTAAAGTTTTTGATCAAATATGTTTTTAAATTAAGAAATTATAAAAGGTACAAGACTATTTTGTATTGCCAACAATTAAAATAAGGAATTAAGATATCATAGGGGTATAGTTATATGAGTTTATTGTGTAATTAGTATACAATTAAGAGTAATCAATTCCATAATAAGTTAAAATATTTATTATGTGATTGATTTGATTCGGATAGAAACTTTTTTAGATAGTTTGGGTAAGTGCCTAGTGAGTGGTGTGTGTGCGAAAAGAGAAAACAACGAAAAAGGAAAAGTTGATGATGCCAAGCTGAGGCATGCATATGATATCTCCGATAACAAGCAACCACAACAAACTTAGGAAGAAGGCAACTTTCCGGCTCGGAAAACTGCAAACTTGGACATAACCGAATAAGAGTATTCAATTCCATTTTCCTTGAAGAATTCTTCCAACATCTTCTTCACTCTCTCAGGCTCTAAAGTCTCGCACTCCACCTCATACATTTCTCCAAACTCGTATTTAGCCTCATCCACGTCCAATTTCACCCCTTTCCACTTATGCACCTTTCTCACGTTCCTAAACCCTCCTAACCCCACAAATCTCTTAACCCCGAACTCCTCTTTTACCCTCCTCACAACCCTCAAATCCACTTGCATTAGTTTCTGGGGATCATCCAAACATGCCTTAAAGATTGCAGGGTCCAAATCCTCATACTCCATCTCCATACAGCTGACGCCATCAGCGAGCACGGGTTTGGCCTTGAGGCAAACGATGCATTCAGGTACGCGAGTTTGCTCGTACAAGCGGAGAAGGAGCACAGCTCGCTGCGAGCTCAGCTCGTAAGCTGAGCCATCAAGGAACTCGTTGTGTTGGTGGCGAGTCGTAATGTAGAATGGAGAGAGTACAGAGAGGAGCTTCTGGTGGGAGGACTTGTTTGGGAGTCGGAACTTCACTTCCATCTCCATTGTATCAATCTTGTCGAAAACAAACCCTTTCTTGAAACTGTATGGTAAAGATTTGACTCTTAAGACAGATGAGTAATGGTGTTAGATGGGTTCTTTTACTTTGTCTAAATCATGCTTATATAATTCATGAGAAGAGACGGTACGAGTTGTAGGACAATATTGTTAAGGGAAAAATGCAATTTTAGTCCTATACTAGTGGTATTTTTTTATTCTGCACGAATTGATTTTCGCAATTTAGTTTTGTTATTTTAAAAATTTGCTAAATTTCATCCTTTTTCGACCAATTTGGTCGAAAAATTGCATATGACTTGCATATGAACCAATTAAATTGTAATTTTAGTTCGGTAACATAGGGCTATTGGCACTTTTAGTTCTATAATTTGGGAGAGTTGGCATTTTTGGTCCAATATGAACTTATTTACAGGACTAAAATTTCAAGTAAATTGTACTATCCGGTCAAATTGGCTGAAAAAAAATTAAAATTGTCAAAATTATGAAATTACAGTGCTAAATTACAAAAATCAATTTGTACAGAACTAAAAATGTCACTCCTCCTCATTTATGGGACTAGAATTGCAATTTTTCCTATTATTAATGTAGCATGTACAAAAATCATGTGTGGGATTTCTCTGGATCTTATCAGTCAGTACGAAGAAGAATAGAGCCAAGATAGATAATTTTGCATTGAATGCTTGTAGCCAGAACCCAAATGATGACAATGGAGTCAGCAACGTATTAGTTTCTCTCTTATGAGATGGATTCAACCCATGTGTAGGCTTGTCTTTAATATCCACACCAGCGATGAAATTGTTCCATATGTGCATACAAGGATAAATTGGTTTATTTTTTTCTTTTAATTAAACCACTCGAGAGTGGGAGCTTTTCAGATCTCCATCCCTTTTATATAAAAAGAAAAAAGGCCAAATGTACAACAGGGAATACTAACTCCCTAATTCATCTAGGAAGCCATAAACAAGATGATAGGAGTATATTTTTCTATAATTTCAAGTAATATTTTGCCATCTTTTAAGATTAAAATGCTCCTAATAAAATGATATATTGCAGCATTAATCTATTAAGGAATAATGGGACGAAAAACGAAGAAATGAATAAAAAACTAAGACATATATATTAGAAGAAAAAGGTTAGGCGTATCCACGCCTAACTTGCAGAAATGTGGCTGAAAAATTTTATTGTAAGAGCAAATTTGGTTGAAAAAATTGCAGCTGGCTGAAAAATGCATGTGGATTGCATTTGCTAGTTAAAAATTGGGCTTCTGATCTTATTGTTTGCTTTTTATAAGATGCCACGTCAATAAAAAACAACCAATAAGATTAGAAGTCCCAATTTTTATTAGCACATGCAATGCACGTGGGGAGAATTAATTTAAAAATGCATAAAAAAAAGAAAATTAAAAATTTGAGATGTTTTAAAACTTTTTAGAAAAGTAGGTGACACCGTGGTGTCACAATTTATATTTAACAAAAAAATTCACCGTGGTGACAATGTCTTTTAAAAAAAAAAGTTAATCAGCCACCGCGTTGAAACCGCGGTGACAAATTTTTAAAAAAAAAATTATTTTGTTTCACGACGAATCGTTGCCAACTTCTCGTTAAAATTCCGACACCATCACGGCGAGTTGTCAACCATCAAATATACCGTTCGACTCCCCTTGAACAGATGAACATTTTCTCTCAAACAATTTTAAGTTTTATCAATCGTAAATAATGAATTTTTAACACGACCACCGCACCTTTCCGCCGTTGATTCGCCGCCACCGGTGCAATCCACAATCACAGACCACTACCACTGGACGCACCTCGACCTAAGGGTTCTAACGAGACCAACCTAGTTCAATTTTATTAAGTATTTGTTGAGATATGAAAATTTGAAGATTTTTCCACCGAAAATTCGCACTGAAGCTGTTTGCTGCCATTTCTCCACCGTCAAGACGAATCACGGATTGAGACCATAGCTGTTCGAATCCTGTCATTCAGATGATTCCAACAAGACCAGTCTTGCTCAATTTCATCAAGTATTTGTTGAGAATTGAAAATTTGAAAACTTTTTCATTGAAAATTCGTTGTAACTGTTTGCCAAATTCATTTTCTTTTTTTGGTTTGTTCAATTAAAATACATATATTTTAAAATAAATTTATTATATAATTAATATAAATTTAAAACAAAATAATCCCCTACCCTTCCAAACCCTCCTCCCCGATCCACCTCCGTCGTCCCCAGTAACTGGGTTGCTGGCATTTTTTTAAAATGTAATTATGTTAACCTAACTCCATATATATATATATATATATATATTATATTTATCTCTTTATAAGTTTAGAAATATATATATATGTGAAATATTAAATGAAGGTCAAAATTAAGAATTGATATAATTTTCATTTATTTATAATAATATTTTTCGTCCAAACGGAGAATGTTCAAAAATAATATAAGTATAATAAATTATACGATGTGATGTGTAATATTGATGCAACCTTGACGTGAGTAGGTACATATCGTCAAAGGATTAAAAAAGAAGGTAAATTACATCATTTTTTACATCATAAGAAGATAAATTATACTCTATTTTTTTACAAGAGTTCTTTTTGTACTTTTTTATTAATTACATAAAGGTAAATTATATTTAACCTAATAGTCAAATTGGGGCTGATAGCATTCGCACGACTTCAATATGTTACAATTAAGAACGTCTTAATTATTTCAAGATAATCAAATTGGTCTTCACATCATGTATCAATCTTGTCTTGAATGCTTGATGATGAAATGGACGGAGCAACAAGGACTGGAGGGCCAACACCAATTTTCCACGCCACAAATTCAAGCAATGATGACGAGGATTTGTGTTCGAGTCTTGGATGCTTGTGGCCAGCTGTACGCATAACTGAAGCCGACAATCATTTCTCCATGTGATGAATTCCAACCACGTGCACGCTTATCTTCAGTGCTTATTATTATAATCCAGAGTGATGAGATTAGACAGCCAAAAATCATCTTCCATCAACTCAGATTGAAAATTTTGCAACTTTCGTCGTAGAATAGCGAGTAGTAATTTTGATTGTACAATGATTAATTTTTATAATTTAATTCTATAATTTTAAAATTTTAGTCATTTTAGTTTTTTTCTTATTAATTTAGCTATAAAATTGCGTGACTTGCACATGATCTAATTAATTGTAGCTTTAGTCCTATAACTTAGAGGGTGTTGACATTTTAGTTCTATAACTTAGCGGAGTTGGCATTTTTTATCATGCACGATTGATTTACAAGATTAAAATTGCAGTTCATTGAGTCATGTGCAAGTCATATGCAATTTTTCGGATAAAAAGACTAATATTTAGAAAATTTATAAAATTATATGACTAAATTGTGAAAATTAATTTGTTAAGAACTAAAAATGCCACCCTCTTTAAATTATAGGACTACAATAGCAATTTTTCCACGGTGCATATATGTGCGGACTAAATGTTGTTTTAGTTCAATAAAATGTACGTCAGTACAAATTTGATACCACAACTTTAAAAATGGCTCCATTCATATGTGCGGTCTAAATATTTTTTTAGTTCCATAAAACGTAGGTCGATATAAATTTGACACCACAATTTTAATAGGTATCGGTTTTAGTCCCATTAAATTCAATTGTTCTGGTTTTCCCCGTTAAAAGTCGACAAAATTTGACATGGACATAGCTATATACACTAACTCGGCCAAGTGAAGGGAAAATTCACCTTTATTTGGAGGAAAAATTGCTGCAAACCTTCTTAAGGGGTTTGATCCGAATGTTCTTTTGGTCTTATAAATAATTATGATTTTAAAATAATTTATTATTTATATAGAATTAAAGTTAAAAAATAGAATTTTATTTATTATAATTTGTGGTTAAAAATTTATTAAAATATTTTCAGACAAAGTAATAATTCAATCCAAAGGTAATAAAAAGAGGTAAAAATTTATCTCAAATTTTAAAAAAGAATTATAGTATAAGAACTATTTTATTATTTATTTAAGATTTTATTTTTAAAAAAATGAAATTGTATTTGTCATAGTTTGTGATCATTCATTAAAATATTTTTAGGCCAAATAATAAAAACAGGCCAATTTGAAAAAGAAAAAAGATTAATAAGATATTTTCAGCAAAATTAGCAGCAAATGATTTGAAAATTATGTCTAAAAAATGCTTAAAAAATTAATCACGTGTGAAAGTATGTTTGCAATGTATTATTGAATTATTACAGATCAAAAATTTAGCAAGACATAGTTGAGGCCAAAAATGCAAGCAGAAAACAATCACAAACTCGATGGGCCACCAGTGCTTGTAATCACGAAGCCGAGTTAGAGATTAGAATCATACAAATTTGAGGACCAATAACGGGCCAGATCAGTTAATGCCGGATTGATCGATGAGCATGGATATCAACACTGCAATAGATATCTGACCGAATTCATTAAAGTAAAGGAGCCCTTAGCGGATAGAATAAAAAGCGGGTTTTCATATTAACGGGACTAGCTCCATAAGTTTTCTAAAAATGTGGTACCAAATATCTTTCAACACTTGCTTATGAGACTAGAAAAGCATTTGGCTCCGAATGTTCACTGCATGAGATATTTTATAAACCGAGCAATTTTAATTGAATCTTTATTTAATTTTAGTTTATACCGACTCAAATCAAATTAAATTACTTATATAATAAATATAATTATTATACAATTCAAATAAAATAATATTATATATATAATTGATTTGTTTCGATCAGATCTCATCTAGATAAGAATTTTCCTTATGTTCTTGAACCGAATCTCAAGCCATGAGATGAGCCGGTGAAGGCGATGGAACGCGATTTTGGGCCTTTTATTTTCCCCAAAGACTGCCCTTTTGAGTGCCCAAACCCAAGTAAGGCTCATGAGCTAAATAGGCACGCAACTTCTCAATTTTGAATGTGGGATGGGTGACTTCTCACCAGATTTCCCTTCTTCCAAAAATTTCTTCGTTTTTTATAGTTATTTATTTAATCGATGGATAGAAACATACTCTGAATCGAAATTACAGAACATACTTCTTAATCATTTCTATCAACTTAGTTAAGCTTGTAAATTCACTCATTGAATAAGTAAATAATTGAATTGAATTCGATTGCACGGCACAAACGAAACCGAGTGAAAAAAGAAAATTATGCCTTCGCCGTATGACTATTCTCTTTGAATTCGACATGCAAAAATTCTGTGTTGTTAACTTCAATAGACTCGTTGTTAATGAATATTAAAATCATAATGGTATTTACAAATATTTTTTACATAATAAATAAATATTTATAATTATATCAAATTTTTTGAAAAGTAACTTTACCCTTTTTTAAATTATGCCCCGTTATCATTAATTATAACCTGTATGGTTAGAGGGGGCTAAAACCAATAGGCATAGCCCCTCTGTGTGTTTCATTGATAGGTAGGTGGCTCTTTAATTAGAGGTCAGTATTATTGGAGCCGCTTTTAGTGTGTGTATATATATTTAGCCCTCAAATTAAAAATGACGCATCAATGGAGGCTGTAATTTGGCCCTAAAACCTCATAAACAGCCTCCATAATAGGAAATATCACTTTCCGTTTCCTAATTTAGGATCTTAATTTTATTTTTAATTTTATTGATTATGGAATTCTTATTTTTAGTTTCTTAACTTTTAAAAAAGTAGCATTTTTTGTTCCACGACACATTTTCGTTATATATTTTAACAGAAAATAGCACATGACCGTTAGAGCACTTTTGGTCCCATAAATTACGGAATTCTCACTTTTAATATCATAACTTTAAAAAAATAATATTTTTGTCCCTTGCACTTAGAGGCCATGTGATCTTTTTCGTTAAACATTTAATGAAAATGTGTTATGGGACTAAATTACTATTTTTTAAAATTATAACACTAAAACTGAGAATTCTATAACTAATGGCATTAAAAATAAAAAAAATTCTAAATTACGAAACGATAAATATTATTTGCCCCCTCGGTAACCTCTCTTGAAGGCGATTTTCATGTATCAATTCATATCTTTTGCAACCTCAACTGTTGGGGTTGCTTTCTACCTCTATGGAAAAGTTGTACTTTTCTTTATCTACTTAAAAGCGGAGCATTTTCGGTCCTCTTTTAAATTGAATTTTACAATTAAGGACAATAATTTATATATATATATATATATAATATTGAATCGCTCATTGAGAATTTTTTTTGCCGAAACTTTTAGAACTCGTGAAATTTTCCTGTCATAGCTTAAGGGATGGATTAATGACTTTTTAGCCTAATAGTTGAGGGAAGTCTGATGTCCCATTAATAAGTTTGAAGTCATGGGCTTGAGTCCCACTAAATGTATGAGTGTTTGTTTCACTTTATATGAATTAATATAATTTATTTACAATCATATTGATGTATTGGTCGAATCAAAAGTTATTGTCATTTATTATTACGTAAAAGTTGAATCGATGCAATATCTAAAATAAAAAATTAAAAAACCCATAAACGAGGAAACCAAATTGGGGATTTTAGAAAAGTTCTTAATTGCGAATTTGATAAATTTATGGACCAAATTGCAAAATCAGCTTCTCATGGTGACAACGTGTTTGGCTACTTATATCTAAATTCAATTTTGGTCAATCATGATTCTAAACTAGCTACTTTGCAATTTAGGGTATAATCATATTTTATTCGTTCAAATGCAATAATTTGTGACTCTTAGTTCTAAAATCACAATGCGTTTTTAGATCAAAAACTACAATGCATATAAATTTTTTGGACTAAAATATATTATTATAAATTCTATGAGAGTAAAAGAGACACCTGCCATAATAGTAATATCAAAACAAATTTTATCCTTATTTTATAAGATGAAAAAAGCATTTTACCCACAATTCTACTAAATCAATTCAGAATTAAGTTGTACAAAATCAATTATTATTAAAATAAATGAATAATAATTAATTACTTAATAGTTATAGGCGAAACTCACGATACCATTACAAAAATTAGATTCAAATTGTTAAGTCTTACACGTTGCGTCATTCCCTATTTACAAAGATCACTAGAATAAATATGACTTTTTATCATGATCAAACGTAAAAAATGGTTATACGTATTAATTAATCATGTTTCTGCAATGATTATAATTAGTCATTATTTCTATAGGTGAAGCCAAAAACATTAATTATAACTAAAAATCATTACCAATAAAACTAAAACAATGAAGAATTGTTGATTAACCGTTGGCAAATTGAAGTTTCTGCATTGATAATATTTGATAGTGATTAATAGTACTTATTTACCATATTTTTTAGACTCAGTCATTCATAACATGGGAAATACTTCATTTTTTAACAGTGGATATATTTTCTTCTCCAAAATAAAAAATAAAAGAAGTCTTCGCCAAATATAAATACTCGATTGTAGATAATTATATGCTCAAACTGAGGCTTATCAGTACAACCAAACAATGGAGCAACATAGAATCCAAACCTAAACAAATACCCGAAGCTTGAAAGTTTCAACAGGACACAAACTCTATACACACACACACACCAAAAAAATAACTATATATACACACACACAATCAGAACGTACATCTACGAAATACATACTGAGGAAAACTAACAACATACGGCCATGGATACGAGCAAGTACCTCCTCCTCCTCTTCTTCCTCGCAAACCTCCTACTTCTACCCACCCCAACCACCTCATCCGCCAACATAACCGCCATATTCGCGTTCGGAGACTCCATCTTCGACTCCGGCAACAACAACCGCCTTTCCACCATCTTCCGCTCCGACCACCCCCCTTACGGCATCGACTTCCCTGGCAGGACTCCCTCCGGCAGGTTTTCAGATGGCAAGTTGGCCACGGACTTCTTGGTTTCGCAGCTGGGCATCAAGGAACTCCTGCCCGCATACTTGGACCCGTCCCTCACAGACCGAGACTTGCTCACCGGCGTGAGTTTTGCGTCCGCGGGTACGGGCCTGGATGATTTGACCGCAACTGAGGCCAATGTGCTGACTCTTAATGCGCAGTTGAGGAACTTCATGCAGGCGTTGCAGAGAATGCGGAGCCTTGCAGGCCCGGAGGAGACGGATCGGATCGTCGAGAATGCGTTGTTCATGGTGGCTGCCGGAACTAACGATATGCTGAATAATTTCTACGGGCTGCCGCTGAGGAGGACGTATTCTCTGTCTGGGTACCAGGATTTGCTGCTCCAAAATCTTGAGAATGTTATTAGGGTAAGTTTTTCCAGTCGCCCTAAATTTAATTTATCTTATATATATACTTAAGTGAAAATATTGAAATATCATAGTAATATATCATGAGAAATTATAGAACAAATTGTGAAAGAAAAATTCAATAATTATCGAATGTGTAGGAAATTTTAATTCGTATTGAATCGAATAATAACTGAATTTAATTACAAATATATATATATATATATATGTAAATAGTAGTGATTACTAATTTATATGATGGCACAACTTTGCATTTGCGACCATAAGAAATTGAAATTTATTATTTTCTATTCTACTAAAATTAGATGGTGACTTTAAGGAATATGAGAATTTTATTCAAATTAAATTTTGTTGAATTAAATTTTATTCATATAATAATAATTATTTTATATTTATTATATAATTGAATTATTTTTTATAAATTATACATCAATTATACAACTGAATGTACATTTATTATGTGAATAATTCATATTGATTGGAGTTAGAATTTTTTAAAAGTGTGAGTTCTATTCCCCTACCCTAATGACTATATTTGTATCAATGTATATATACATGCCAAACCCCTGCCTAGGTACATGAATTTTTTTAATCTATATATATATAGATATATATACACACGTATTTAATGAACCTTGCAATTTTTTATTCCACTTTTCATTTATATATGTAGCTTTTGAAATTCTGATGGATGGACTAGCAAGTTAAATCTTTCATGCATGCATGTGTACATTAAAATTAAATTATATTAAAATAATATGGATCCCACTATTTAAGATATAATTGAAATTTCAAGTATCATTCAATATTTTTTACAGTCAAATATAAAAAATTCCTTGAATAATAATTAAGCCAAGGCTTTATAAGTTGGTCTAATTACATTTTTATCCTCTGATTATGTATGTTTGATACTTTAGTCATTTATATTATTAGGATTGCAAAAGAGTACTATATATTTTCAGTTTTTGTGAATTTAGGACATATTTAATCAAAAAAATATTTAAAAATCGATTTTCAATACTCTCAAGACGCTTGAGAGTACTTTCTAGCCAATTTTAAATTTCCTGCCAAAGATGTCTTAAATTCTCGAAAATTAAAAATATACACAACTATTTTATAACTCTAATAATATAAAGGATTAAAATACAAAACAAGTATAATTAAAGGATGAAAAATACAAATAAGCCTGTTAAGCTAGCTATGTGTACATGAATGCTTAAGCTTTCAATTATGCATACAGACATTGCACTCAATGGGAGCAAGAAGAATGGCAGTGGTGGGTTTGCCGCCGATCGGGTGCATGCCGGTGTCGGTCACTCTCGGCAGCCTGTTGCCCAGCTTTCACATGCTCCAGCGTCTGTGCGTAGATCAGCAGAACTCAGACTCCGAAGCCTACAATGCCAAGCTTAAGGCACTCACGTCCCGGCTGCAGGCTTCACTGGCCGGCTCCAGAGTTGTCTATGTCGATGTCTACACTCCCATGATGGACATGGTTATTAGCCCGGCAGCATTCGGTAAGCTATACACATCTCTGTTTAACCTTGTTTGCGTATACACACTTTTTTGTCATCTTTTATTTCTATAAAAATTCTAATTAATTAACCAGTTCAGTTAAATATACTTAGTGATATATTTGGATGATGCCAATTATTTAATGCTTATTTAGATATAGATCATTTGTTGATTTCGAAATCGACAATACAAGAAAATGACTCAATAATGAATTTAGTAAATGAAATTTTGTTGTACTGCGAGTTAATTTATAGAGCTCCTAAGATCTAATATGCTATAAAAGGAAAATTTTGTTTTTAGTTCCATATGTTAGCATTTTTTTCAATTTAATCTTATTTATTATGACTTTCTCGTATTGCATCCCGTAAATTGAAAAAAAATTCAATATTAGTCCTCACATATTTTCATCCAATAATTATTTTAAAATGTGCAGAAGTACGGAAATGCTAAGGGCTCACAATGTTGTGTGAGAGAGAAAAAAACAAATTGTGCATGTGATTTTGTTAAACGATTAGAAATTACTATTATAATCAAATCTTATTAAAAAAATTATTGAATTAAAGAATAAATTTAAATATTCAAAAATTAATAGATAATAGGATTTTGTTTTTTAATAGTATAGATATATAGTCTAAATTATATAATTATAATATCTCTTGAGATTAGATTTAAATATACACATATATTATTTGTAAAATTACAAGTATTTTTTTTGGGTTTGTAGTTACAATTACAAGTACTACATCCTCTATTCTAAACACAAATCCTCAAAAGGGTGTATTTATAATTTTATAAAAGTTATGAAGTATATGAATTTGGACATAAATTCAAGATGTGTCAACGTACGTAATTCACCAGGTGTGTGTGTGTGTATATAGTGGATATTACATTGTTGTTAATATTAGAGGTTTTCTGAATTGATAGGGTTGGAGAGAACAATAGAAGGATGCTGCGGATTGGGTTCAGTAGAGATGGGACCTCTGTGCAATTCGCTTACTCCAACGTGCCCAGATCCATCGAAGTACCTATTCTGGGATGCTGCTCATCCCACACAAGCAACTTACATGTTTCTTGCCAACAAATTCCGACAAGAACTTCTTCCCTCCCTCCTCGTTTAAGTCAATAATTAGGTATAGAAACAATTAATGGAGGGGTTTGTTTTCTTAGTTAGCATGAAGTAGGTAATATTCTTGATTCGGAGTATAGCATTGGGTATTTCCAGTTTGGGCTCGAACATTTTGGTCTTTGTTTGAGTCCATGTTTTTGGAGGAGTTCGTTGTCGTTTTCTTAATTATTTTAGCTTAATTATATATATATTTGTACTTTATTTTTCTAATTTTGTTTTTAGGATTTAATGCATTTTTTATTTCGTAACTTGTGTCATTTGGTATTTCGTCTTTTGACTTTCTAAGATTGCATTGTGCTCTTATATTTTTTTAATTTTCATAATTTCAATATATTTTTTTAATTTTCACGATTTCAATCCTTTTGTGTTCGCGGGAGTTCACCTCCACTTGCATGAATGGCGAACTCCAACTGAAGAAGGATTGAAATTATGATAATTAAAAAGATATATGACTATAATTCTATTCTTAAAAATTAAAGGATAAAAACAAAAAATGGACCAATATGAACAAAAACTCAATTTTAAAGTGAACATGAGGCACATGCATTTTTTTTAGCAAAGGGAAAAATAAACTAAAATTACAAAAAATAAAAAAATATATATAAGACCAAAATAGTATTTTAATAGATTAAAAGTTGAAAATACCAAATAACCTGTGTAGATTGGAGTTTAGTAAATGATGCCACAATTAATTGAATGTATGTTTTGTGTTGTGCAATCCATTTTAAAATTAAAAAAAGAACTATGTTATAGTATTTAAATGTAAATGATTTTCTTTATTAAAAAAATTAGTTGAATGTATTTTTTATATTATTCACTTCATTTTAAATTAAAAGAAATCTATTATAAAGTATCTAAACTTAAATTAATATTATATTGAAAAATGAAAAATTAGTTAACCAAAATATCAAGAATAAAATATCTAATAGTATTTAGCAATCTAAAATTCAAGCCAAAACTAAAGTTTTTCTAAATGATATGTTAAAAGTGGGGCAGGGACCCAGGCAAGCTGCTTTTTTTCTGAGGCTATGGTTCAAACCCACTCTGTTGCCATTTATGATAATTATAAATATTTATAATTATTTAAAAAATTATATCAGTATCTCTTGATATTTGTTTAAATTATATAATTATTTTTTAAATAAAATTGAAAATTGTGAAAGAGGTTGACAAAGTGGAATTTTCTTTTTGCCCTTTGAGTCCATAAATTTTTTAAAAAATAAGTAAAAATTATTTTAAAGTCCATAAGTATATTTTTGTCAGTTCACCACCGAAATTAAATGAAAGAAAACGTAATGAAAACTAATGAAATTGTTAGTTGTTGAACAGACATTAAATGTGTAGATTAATAATTTTTCGAACAACAAAAGAATATTAATAATTATATCAAATATAAGAGAGCGATCAACTCGTTAAATTTTACTCTTAAAATTATTGAACCGACCGATTCAATCTGAATTTAATAATCGTGCACAGATGTTATAATGTCTAGAAAATACCGAATGAAAGTTAGAGTTTATATATCAAAGATATCAAAAGCAAACCACATTGATTCACACATTTATACCAAATTGTATTCAGTTCATGCATTACTTTTTGGACTCTTAACAATTACTTCATTAACCAGAAAAGCGTATTTCTCTACTATATTTGCTTCTCATATCTAACTTCTTATAAATGAAATATTTTTTTGGAGAAAAAAAAAATCTTGAAAAAAATGCATGGAAGGTTTGGTCAGGGCAATGCTGTAAATAATGATATCCTGCACAAAAGTTAAAAGTTCACATTCTCCAACACCTTTTCACACAAAAAAGAAAAACAAGAGTTCCACTTCCTAATTTATTTATTTATTTATTTTTGAGAAGTCTGGTGTCTGAATTACTAGTTGTCATAGTAGCTTGCATATAAGTTACTCGGAAAAATTGTAATTTTCATTCGAGAAATATAGGGTGATGGAAATTTTAGTACACTTGAAATTTAATCCGTCGATCAAGGATAATAATTTTTTAAAAGTAGCACAATGTGGACATTTGTTGATGTAAATTACAAATTTGGCCAAATAATGTCACGTGGCATGCTGCTTTTCAGACTTTTTTTTCAATTATTTTTCAGACAAATCATCTTTTTTTTAATGATAAGTGTCCTTAATATGCAAATTTTTTAAAATTATTATTCTTTATTGTAAAATCGAATTCCAAGTGAATTGAATGTGCCATCCCTTCATACTTAAGGGACAAAAATTGAAATTTTTTATAAATTATTGTTGAAACTAAAATTCGAAATTCTTGGGGGCAATGATCTGGGATTGTTAATTTCTTTAATTTCATCGCAGAACCCAATGCAAAGATTCATTTGAATTGATTGAATAATGTCCTTGTCTTAGAATATTCCTGATCAAATTACTTCATATATACATTTAAATAGTTATATATATATATATATATATCTGCATACACATAAAAAGAATATTAACAAACAAACAAAACAATGCAGTGATACGACAATATTACCTTGATAATGATCTGTGCATTGGCACTGACAAGTACTACTAGTACTTGAAAATCTCACTCAGGGTTGTCTCATTCACAATCTCAGATCTAACGTAGTACTCTTCTGTCTAATTTCTTTCTTTGAGGGTGAGAACAAGGACAGAGATAAGCTACTATCAACATCATCGTCATGATCATCGTCAATATTCTTGAAGCACATTTTCAATTTTTTCTCTTTTCCCCGTGTCGTTTCTAAGGATAGATTGAGATCAAGATTCAGTTGATCGTTATAAGAATTAAGCTGTCTTTTCAAACTTTCTGATCGGCCCATGATCATCGGTGTTTTTTCGTGTGGACGAAAAGGGCTATGCGAACGAATCGCATCCTCTCGCCCTCTATCTTGAACTAATTTCGTCGTTGCAATTTGCGGCTGCCAGTATCTTTGGTTCACAACATTCTGTCTCTGATCAGTTTGATGAAGTTTCCAAGACGATTGCGCGTTTGTATGAAAATTGAAAGATGAGTGATCATGATATAGCGCATTTCTGGCCAGTCCTCCTGTCCTGTACATTGAGTTAGATTGGCTGCTGCCCCAAATGGCATCTCTATAGCTGCAAAAATGAAAAAAAAAAAAAAAAGTAAATGAAATCAAGATTAGGGTTCAATCAAAAGTTGTTCAAGAAGAAAATGACCATAAATTCTTGGACTTTTTAGAATTGTAAAGCTGCATTTATTGCTCAATCACGTACCGTAAGCTGGAAATTGGTGTTTGGTTGGGAGTTTGCAGCACTGGGAGTTGGCTGAGGTTATAAATGTGGCGATCGCCGGCATCAAGCAGAAGTCTATGCTCCGAGAGGACTATTTATACAAAAATCAAGTTCCCTCAAATTAGAATAATTGAATTAGAAAAGTATAACTCCAAGAATAGAAACCCTAATTTTTGCCTTGTACATTGATTGTATATACCTTGATTGGGATCATCTATCTTCTTGCTTCTGTACATCTGAATCATGCAACATTAACACAACGATCGGGTTAATATTCGGAGTTTCAATCTAAATGTAAATACCCACAATTAAACGGCCGAATTAAAAGCATATGAATTAAGTTATAGAACAAAAAGTGCAATTTTATTTGATTATCACTCGTTGTTATTTCATTTAGAGAGTCTCACACCTGAAGATGGCTCTTGACATGAGCAATACTTAGGCCTTTAACATTCATCAATTGAAGAACCAACTTAGGTGTTGCCCCTGCACCAAATTAAAACAACAACCGATCAATTTTGCTCCAAGAAAATTAAATATTATGCGATATATATATATATATAATATAATTAATTTGAGGGGGAAAAACTGAAAAATATTTATGAGGGCTCACTTTCTTCTCCTCCTAGTCTTTCAACAGCATGAACAAAGCAGAGGTGGAGCTCCGGCGTCCACCGCAGTCGAGGAGTCTTGGACCGGGTGTATTGCCTCACAGATCCAGAATTGACCTTTCTGCCATTGTTCTCTTCAACTGTGCTGTTGCTGGAGCTGTTCCCGTTCATCGGTCTGCTGCTGTCTTGGTCTGTCTTCTCTTCTTGTTCTATCATCTGGGGTGGAGGCCTAGTTCTGGAATTCTCCATATCATCACCTTCTGAGTTTGTACTGGATTTTTGCATGTAATTGAGGTATGATCAGTGATGAGCAGAGGGTTTGAGCCCTTTTTTGTCAAGAATGATCTGATCTAAGCCCACCTGTTTTTGTGTTTCTTGATGAGAGGAGAGTAGAGGGAATAACACTTGCTGGGAAAGTTGTTGGAATTGGGAATGAAAAATCCTTGTTTATTTTCTCAGAACATAAAAGAAGAATTCCTCTCTCTCTCTCTCCAACCAAGAAGACGAAGACGACAACGTCGACCATATATATAATTTAAATGATAACTCTATGTATATTTGTAATATATATATATATATATATAATGTATTTATTTAGTTGCATGGACATGTGATGATCATATGATTCGAACGAAAAAAGAAAGAAAATTATTATATGGTTAGTAAGTAAAGGAGCAAAAACTTGTATGAGTCAAATATTAGCTTTTGATGGTAGCTAGTTCCCATTTTTATGGGATTTTCACAGTGTAGGTGATGCAAGAGCCGTACTGTCGGAACATTTTCTTCCCAGTTAAAACCTGCCCATGCCATTATTTGCCGAATTGAATTTTTTACTGTAAATCATGTTACATCATCTATTTCATATAATATATGCATATTATGTGTGTCAAAAATACGTTATTTATTCTATTTATGAAAAGATCTCATATACATAGTGTGTATATATTAAATTGATTTGAAGATGTAATAGAATTTGGAACATAATATTCAATTCGATCGTTTGCTCTTGCGACTCAACAGTTGAAAAATGTGTTTCGAGTACAATATGTATTGTTTATGATCGTTTTCAAATAATCACTTTTGGCATTAAATTTAATTTTAAATATATTTTGATAAAAGTTACATTTTATATATAGCTTTTGATCTTACTGCAATTATTCTTTACCTAATTATTCATTATGTTCATTAAATGTTTTTTTAATATCTTAATTAATATTAAGAATGAGGTTAATTTTAAAATTTAATTAATTACAATATGAACTTTGAATCCAAATAATAAAATCAAATTCGGGTTATTTTATATTGATTTCAGGAATAGTCAGAAAATAAAATTATTCGATCGATAAGCATATCTCCAATGCTTGGTAATATATGCTTTTATATATATATATATATATATATTCTGCGGTAAAATTATTCATTATGCGTTTCTAACTACATATACATTATACTGAGGGAAAAATGCAGTCTTAGTCCACCAAGCAATAAAAAAATGTAATCTATAAAAAATAATAATTTTTGTCCAAAAAATCTTAATTTGGCCAGAATTTATCATATGATTGCACGTAACACTTAGAAATTAGGAATTTTTAAACTCTCCAGCCAAATTAGAGTTCTTTGAACCAAAATTGCCCTTTTTCATAAATTAGATTGTTTTATCGCAAATCTCGAGCTCACATGTACTGAAATTGCCATCATCCCTATATTAATGGACCAAAATTACATTTCACCCTTGTACTAATTAATCACATCGATATATGTAGAGTTCAGAAGTCTATGAAAAATATCAGCATAATTTCATCCTATGGCTTGCGGTTTTGGGGAAACTATCCGCAGCTGATAAACCATGGCTATCATATATAGACGCTTGTATATTATGTGATGAGGGCGGAATGGAGACAAATATTCATCTATTCTTTCAATGACGTTATGTCAGAAGATGCCTGACAGTGATTCGGCGGATTGTTCGATTTGAATGGCCTAATAGAGAGTGGTCACGGGACGTTGAGTAGGCTATAAGAAAATGGAGAGGAAAATATATCATTAACTTAGCTCATCGTACACTCCTTGCTGCTTGCATTTACCACATTTGGATGGAACGAAATTTGAGAGACTTTGAACATACAGAGCGACCACTAAGTATTATAGCCACCATCATTGTAGAAGATGTTAGACAAAGGATTATCAGTGTCTAGTTAATTCATATGCGTTATATGAATTATAGCGTATCCCTTAGCTTGTCGAGTGAGAAACCATCAGTTGAACACTGTTGTACTGTACGATCTTGTTTTATTAATAAAACTTACATTTATTTAAAACAAAAAAGTCTACCAAAAATATTTTGATATAAGAACCGTTGGTTAAGAGACATGCAATATACAAAGTTGGCTTGATCTTTATTATTCGACATCAATTATTCCGTCCAAATCTCAACAAAATTAAGAGGAAATTGACAAATATTATGCACGGATCGAAAATGATATAACGGGTCATTTCAAAACATTTAAAAGTAGAAAGCTGGTGATCGTACGTACGAGAAGGTGTAAGTATACTTACCCCTAGCAATATCTATATATATGTATATATGCACCACAAGGAAAATGACTGGTGAGCATAATTACTTCATCTCTGTGGAAAGCGCTAATCACTGCATCCGTGCGTAGATGCATATACGTACATACATACATGCGTACGAGCACAGAGGGCGTCGGAGAAATAGCATAATTCATGAGTTGGTCGGTCCAAGAGAAGCCTATATGTACCATGTCCGGAACCGAACCACACTGTCTCTATTCTTCAAGTACATTAATTTATCGCCAACAATATCATAATTATTACCAGCCTTGTTCATTAGTACCTGATGTCATTGTTACTTCCTTTTCCTAGAAGCTTTAGGGTCTCAGGTCCCTACCATTAAACATGACCCATTATTACAAAATGATGATAGTTGATTAATGTATGTAGAATGATGCAAGAATAATACACTATTGTCCAAAAAGTAGTTGGGTTGTAGGCGGGCATCTAGCAGCTGGTTTCATCTGCACTATGTCAGATTAGTCAACTCCTCCATCTCTCCCTTCATGTGATCATATTTTTAACAGCTTTACCATTACAACTATCAAACTTTTCGAATATTAATTTCCACCATTACAATAAAAATCATTTTTGCAACAATTTTTAATAATATGGTCGCGATATGTTATTACGTGCAATTATTTTTTACAACATATAAAAGTGAAAAAAAAATTAAAGTAAAGCTAAATAGGCTTTTCTACATATCCGATGTATAAATAACTTTTATCCATTTTAACTAATTAGAAAGAAACTTCATGGAAGTTCCATATGATGATTATGGCTCTGAAAAAATTAAAGAATTGAAATTGAGAAAATTAAAAATATATTGAATCAAAATATTATTTAAAAAAGTTAAAGAATGAAAACGTCAAATTATATAAATTATGAAAATTTTAATTTAATATATTATTTTAGATGCTTCACTAATTATTTACAGTAACAATGTTATATACGATTTTTATTGCTAATAATTGTATCATGATAAAATTAGAATTATCACTTAATGTATATTTTTAGTATAAATTTTATTTAACAGCCCGTCACTAATGACAAGTAGTTAGTGTAATGGTAAGCTAGTTGGACGTAAGCCGGATTTTTACCTAAATTTTGGAGCCACACTTGTTGAAGGGGTTTAACTCTTTCGCTCTCACCTAAAACAGAATTAACTTCATCTCCACTAATATTGCTATTGCCCCGAAAAGGATTAATTTCAATATTTTCAACATAAAATATGACACAGACAATGTAAAAAACACGGCGACACTTAAAATTTTACAAAATCGGGACACGACACGGCACCAATAAGCCTACATACACTATTTTTTTATTATATAAATTTTTAATTTCTCATAAAATTAAAACATGCAATATAAAAAATATCAGGATAAAACATAAAATAAGCAATTTTTACATCTGAATTCTTAACCAAATATGATTTTTAAAATATACATAATCAGTTTGTTTGAAAATTTCGCAATGAAAATTCCTAATCATCCAAATAGTTAAATTAATCATCTTGATCATCTCTCGAATGTTTAATCATTTCATTCCAAAATTTTTAGTATGAGAGGAATGAATTAATTGTTTTTCTTTAATTAAGCCCAAAACTCTTCTTTTTTCTTAAGACCGTCCAAACTTTTTTGAAATTACAAAAAACAAACCTAAATAAGTCCAAAACTTATCAAACACATCAATCATTGTATCAGTGGTGTATTCGACACCGTATTTTTTTTTTAATTTTATATTTTTTGGATATGTGAATATCATATTCGACACGTATTTGAGACATATCCATATCCAATATATGCCCAACACTGTACTAAATAATTTTTTGAAATATTCGTACAATATAATCGAGGATAAAAAGAAATACCGCAGTGAATGGCTGAAATTACTAATATGGATTTCATAGATCGGAGGCGATGTACTCACACATGAGATTTGGTTAGTGATACTATACATAATAACATGGACTAATCTCAACTTAGTGGTCAGGATATGGTTTTTAATGATTAATTAATTTATGGTACGTACTTTTTTCTTGGATTAATTTAACCCAAGAATTCATGATTATAGAATACTATAAATGAGGTGTGAAATAAATAATCTGATCAACTGATCTTCAATTATAAATACACTCTCCACGTATTTGCATAATTCATATCTCTATTATATTTGTTTAATTGAATGAAAAATAAAATAAATTAATTTAAAAAATAAAAAATGATAATTTGTGAAAAAAAAAAACAGAAGGTATAATTAAGAGTATTTTATGTTGTAAATATGGCCCAAAACCGGAAGCCCAAACTACAAGCCCACAACTCACTTGGAGGCCCACCCGACCACCCGACTACCCGACTCCAACCCGACTACCCGACCCGAGCATCTCACTTATATACCCTCTTCTCTCAAAACCCTAATCAGTTTGTTCTCTCTCTCCTCTCCTCTCCCTCACCCCGCCGATTCTCTCTCCCTCTTCCTTTCTTGCCGGTTACCGCATGACGGTTAGAATAGCCACCGTCCGGCGGTTTTCTGAAGCCAATCTAATGGCTTCAAGAAAACCCCCAAACGGTTGTGTTCCTTCGGCAGTTACTTGAGACTTTCTATAAAAGGGGATTTCCCTCTTTCCGCTCGGTGCGCGAACTGAAATCTGTTTTTCAATACACTTTCCCTCTGCCTTATCTCTGTGATATTCTGTGTGTGGGTTTCCGGGTATATTGACGGGTCTTTGTGATTCGAGGTGTTTCTTGGGTGGTTCGGGTGGAGTAGCCGTGAGTTGTGAGGGCTGAGTTGGGAACGGTACTTTGTGGTGACCGCGTCCCGTTTTCTCTGGATCTGGCTTTAACCTGAGCCATTTTCAAACAGTGCCTTTATATTTCCCTTTCGTTGTATTGTTTACGTTTCCGCGAGCTTTTCTTTTCGGGTTGTATTTTAAGGAGTTTATACTCCAATAAGTGTTGTAATAGTTGATAGGATTTTCTCTGTGAAACGACGAATACCACTGGAGGGTTATACCCTACAGTGGTATCAGAGCCGATCCTCCGATCTGCGTTGATCCTGGTGACGGTAAACCTCCGCATAACCCTTCCTCTGGTTTCTCATTCCTTTCTGTTTTACCGCTTTTACTGTCGTTGTTATTCCTTTACATTACTCCTGTTAGCCGCGGTAAAACCCCCTAATATCCCTCCTGGCCGGACCCCTGAGGTCGACGGGTATCTGGACGGGACTTAGGCTGGTTAGCCTCGGTTTTGATACACCTGCCTTTAATTTCTGTTTTATCTACTCACTGTTAATACATCTGCGAATCTTGTGTTTTTCTGTGGATGCTTGATAACTGATTTACTGCTGTTATTTCTGCTATTCCGTATACAGTGTTGCCCTTTATCTGAATAATCTTGTGATTTCTCTGTTTCACTTCCTTTGATAATTTTGAGTTTCTGTTGTGCTGTGCAAAAACTTGTTTTTAAAATTTTACTGTTTCGGGATCTTTTCTGTCTTATTAAACCCCAGACTGTTTTTCTTCAAAACTTTTTAAATGGCTGGTTATAGCCTTAAACCATTTGACGGAAAAACCGACTTTTCTATATGGCAACAAAAGATGAAAGGCATCCTTATTCAACAAAAAGTTTTCAAAGCCATTGATGGCAAATACGCTGAAAATATTTCTGAGGAAAAGAAATTAGAAAATGATGAATTTGCATATTCCTCTATTGTTTTGAATCTATCCGATACTGTTTTAAGAAAAGTCGAAAAACTGGAATCTTCTAAAGCTTTGTGGGATAAGTTGGAGGAATTGTTTACTGAAATCTCTCTTCCTAATAAACTGTTTTTGCTGGAAAAATTTTTTCGTTATAAACTTGATTTGTCCAAAAATATTGATGAAAACCTTGATGACTTCACTAAGCTAATTCAAGATATTAAACTTGCTGGTGACAAATACATTGATGAGTATTCACCCATTGTTCTCCTAAATGCAATACCTGAATCTTACTCTGACGTGAAAGCAGCTATCAAATATGGTAGAGATAGTATTAATTTAGAAACTGTAGTAAATGGGCTTAAGAGTAAAGAACTAGATCTAAAAGTTAATAAACCTAGCCAAAACCATTATGAGATCAATTCCGTTAGGGGTAGAACAAGATTCAGGAACTTTAATTCTCGATATAATAGTAGGAGCAGGAGTAAGACTAAAACCAATAGAAGTAAGTCTAGACCTCGAGAGACAAACCTAAGAGATGACAAAATTAGAGATAGACGATGCTACAACTGTGGAACCAAAGGCCATTATATCAAAGATTGTAGAAAACCCAGACGTGAGAATAGGGATAGAAATTATGATGATAAAGAAAAAGTCAGTAATGTGTCTATTGAATCAAATGGTGAAGTTTTTGTTGTTTATGAAGCAAATTCTATGAGTACTTTTGACATGCATGAATGGCTTATAGATTCCGGTTGCACATTTCATATGAGTCCTTTCAAAGACATTTTCACAAACTTGAAATATGAGCATGCTGGTTTTGTTTCAATGGCAAATGAGAAAAAATGTGAAATCAAAGGTCTTGGTGACATCTCATTATGTTTTGATGGTTATAAAATGCTTTTGAAAAATGTCAGATATGTTCCTGACTTAAGTCACAACCTCATATCATGTGCTGCATTAGAGGAAAATGGTTTAGAAGGTAGGTGGGGCAAAGGCCTCATGAAAATTATGAAAGGCTCATTAGT
This sequence comes from Sesamum indicum, assembly GCF_026168435.1. Taxonomy (NCBI): domain Eukaryota; kingdom Viridiplantae; phylum Streptophyta; class Magnoliopsida; order Lamiales; family Pedaliaceae; genus Sesamum; species Sesamum indicum. The sequence goes on along the minus strand of NC_142660.1, from coordinate 15,401,793 downwards.
GGTTTTCAAAGCTGAACGAAAAAGGAACCTTTACATATGCACCGCATCTTATGATAACCTTGCTGCATCAGTCTCTGTGTGTGACTTAACTTCCTTATGGCATAAGAGATTAGGCCACATTAGCCAAAAAGGTCTTGATTTTTTAAAAAGAGATGGTGTCTTAAATGATAAAATAGATAAACTGGATTTCTGTGATGAATGTGTTATGGGTAAACAGCATAGAGTACAATCCCTACCTCCCCATCCCCAAACCCATCTATGTCCCCATGTATTTTAGACTATGTGCATGCAGATGTTTGGGGTCCTAGTACTGTACCCACCCATGGTGGAAATCGCTATTTTCTTTCTATTATTGATAACTTCTCTCGTAAAGTTTTTGTCTTTCTTATGAAACATAAATCTGAAGTTTTTGATAGATTCAAAAATTGGAAAATCTTTGTTGAAAACCAAACGGGAAAAAAGTTGAAATCTCTTAGAACTGATAATGGGCTTGAATTTTGCAACAAAAACTTTTCTGATTTATGTGAAGAATTCGGTATCAAAAGGCACAAAACAAATCCTTACACACCTCAACAAAATGGTATTGCTGAACGCATAAACCGCACACTACTTGATAAAGTTAGATGTCTTTTGATTAGTTCTGGTTTACCGAAGTCTTTCTGGGGAGAAGCTGTTTTAACTGCTGCACATCTTATTAATATGTCTCCCTCTGTGCCTTTACTTGGAAAAACCCCTGATTTCATGTGGAATGGTAGAATCCCTGATTTATCAGCTTTGCGTGTGTTTGGTTGTGCTGCTTTTGTTCTTCAAGATTCTGATAAACTTGATCCTAAATCTCTTAAGTGTGTTTTTATTGGTTATCCTGAGGGTACCAAAGGCTATAGACTTTGGATTAGGAGTCAACCAGGGTTTAAAGTTTTAATTAGCCGAAATGTCACGTTTAATGAAAATGAAATGCCATGTCTAGCAAAAACCCAACCTATAGAAACAGAATCAACCTTTAACAAAGTCAATTTAGAGGATAACCAAGAAGGGGAGGAATTAGGAAACCATCAGGAACAATTAGGTGAAAACGAACAATTAGGGAACAACCAAGAAGAAGAATTTTCAGAAACTCAGAACCCATTAGATAACTACCTTCTTACTAGAGACAGAGATAGAAGACAGACTAGAAAACCAACAAAGCTTAGGGATTTTCACACTAGCTTTAACACCGAACTTATAAAACCTTCTAGTGTCGAAGAAGCCTTAAAATCAGAAAAATGGCTTAGTGCTATGAAAGAGAAAATGAAATCTTTGAAAGACAATAAAACCTGGGTTCTTGTCCCTAAACCAGAAAATGCCTCCATTGTTGATTGTAAATGGCTGTTCAAGATAAAACAAGAAAATCCTATAAAATACAAGGCTAGATTAGTTGCTAAAGGTTTCACACAAAAAGAAGGAATAGATTATAATGAGATTTTTTCACCTGTTGTTAAATACACCACTGTTCGCATAATACTTGCCCTCACTGCACACTATGATTGGGAATTAAAACAAATGGACGTTAAAACTGCTTTTCTACATGGTGATTTAGATGAAAACATTTACATGCATCAACCATTTGGCTTTACTGATATCTCTAAATCTGATTATGTGTGTTTGCTTAAAAAATCACTTTATGGGCTGAAACAATCCCCTCGCCAATGGAATAAAAAATTTGATGAGTTCATGTTATCTTTAAATTTCACTAGAAGCCAATATGATCACTGTCTTTATTTCAAGCATGTGCATGATTCCCCTATATTCTTGGTATTATATGTTGATGACATGTTAATTGCTAGTCCTAGTGTACATCTTATATCTACTTTACAAAGAGATTTATGCAAAGCTTTTGAAATGAAAGATCTTGGCAACGCAAAACAAATTCTTGGTATGAATATTGCTAGAGATCGAAAACAGTTTCTTATCTCTCTGAATCAAAGATCATACCTTTCAAATGTTCTTAAAAAATTCTCTATGGAAAATGCAAAATCCACCTCTGTTCCCCTGGCTGCCCATTTTCAATTAAGTAAAGAGCAATGCCCCAAAACAGCTTCAGAAATACGGAAAATGGAAAATGTCCCTTATTCAAACTTGATTGGTTCCATTATGTTTTTAATGGTGTGTACTAGGCCTGATGTAGCCTACTCTATAAGTTGTCTTAGTCGTTTTATGTCAAATCCCGGCCCCCCACATTGGGAAGCCTTGAAATGGTTACTAAGATACTTACGTGGATCCGAGAACATTGGGATCATATTTTCAAAGCATTCAAATGATACTCGATTGGTAGGCTATGTAGATTCGAATTATGCAAATGATAGAGATAGCCGTAAATCCACATCATCTTATGTCTTTACTTTTTGTGGCTCATGCATTAGTTGGAAATCCCAACTACAACATATTGTTGCATTATCCACTACAGAAGCTGAATATATTGCTACCACTGAAGCTTTCAAAGAAGCTCTATGGCTTGATGGTTTGATAAAAGAAATTGGTTTCTCAAAAGAAAAACTTGTTATCTTTTCTGATAGTCAATCTTCCATTCAACTGTGCAAAAATCCCGTCTTTCATGATAGGACCAAGCATATAGATGTAAGGTTTCATTTCATTAGAGATATTGTAGGGAGAGATGTAATCAAACTTGAAAAAATCAGCTCTGAAGAAAATCCTGCCGACATGGGCACCAAATGCCTGCCCGCTGAGAAATTTAGTAAGTGTTTAAAATTACTACACTTAAATCCTGACTAAATCTCTGCTGTCTTTAGTCTTCTGTGTTGCAGGTACACCCACGGAGAACTTGTTTTTGGCGATGATGAAAAAGACCAGATCCAAACCCCTGACCTACCCATTGGGTATTTGGTCCACGGTGGGGTATGTTGTAAATATGGCCCAAAACCGGAAGCCCAAACTACAAGCCCACAACTCACTTGGAGGCCCACCCGACCACCCGACTACCCGACTCCAACCCGACTACCCGACCCGAGCATCTCACTTATATACCCTCTTCTCTCAAAACCCTAATCAGTTTGTTCTCTCTCTCCTCTCCTCTCCCTCACCCCGCCGATTCTCTCTCCCTCTTCCTTTCTTGCCGGTTACCGCATGACGGTTAGAATAGCCACCGTCCGGCGGTTTTCTGAAGCCAATCTAATGGCTTCAAGAAAACCCCCAAACGGTTGTGTTCCTTCGGCAGTTACTTGAGACTTTCTATAAAAGGGGATTTCCCTCTTTCCGCTCGGTGCGCGAACTGAAATCTGTTTTCCAATACACTTTCCCTCTGCCTTATCTCTGTGATATTCTGTGTGTGGGTTTCCGGGTATATTGACGGGTCTTTGTGATTCGAGGTGTTTCTTGGGTGGTTCGGGTGGAGTAGCCGTGAGTTGTGAGGGCTGAGTTGGGAACGGTACTTTGTGGTGACCGCGTCCCGTTTTCTCTGGATCTGGCTTTAACCTGAGCCATTTTCAAACAGTGCCTTTATATTTCCCTTTCGTTGTATTGTTTACGTTTCCGCGAGCTTTTCTTTTCGGGTTGTATTTTAAAGAGTTTATACTCCAATAAGTGTTGTAATAGTTGATAGGATTTTCTCTGTGAAACGACGAATACCACTGGAGGGTTATACCCTACATTTTAGATAATTCATATTTTGCCGATCATCATAGTTACTCTAAAAGGATCTCCCACTTGATGTTTCTATCATTTATGACATTCATGGGTCATGACGTATACAACAATTGTAGTTTACATGCTGACACGAACTTTACATATATAGTGGTCGAATAAATTACAATTGTATCATGATTTCAATATCTGAAAATGATAATTGAAAATTGAATATATTAATTATCGATATCAAATATCTATAACTAATTAATCAACGACCACCCGACACTAACGGGATGTGAATCTATAACCTTATAGTCACAGTGTCTCAACTTCGTCAATTACGTCAAACTTCGTTGATGCAACCATGAGCCATACATTACCTTGTGTATGTGTGTGTGAATATGTATATGTGCTTTTGTTGCATGAAACTAGAGTACAATATTCTACGCTCGTGTGTGTTGTCAATCGAATTTAATTAATGCTCCCGCACAGCAACATAAAAAGTTCTGAATTTTCAACTTGTAAAGCAGCACGACATTTGATTGTACTCACGAGCGTCCTGCGCAACAACTCAACACCCGGCCGACCCAGCAAAAGCCAACGCCAAAATTGGCCCTAATTTTATTCTTGTGACATTGCGTACAAAAAGGGATGGGAGTCTGCATTTCCACTTCTCCATTTCCACAAACACTTGGCGTGCATGAAAAAGTAGCCTCCCCTTCACGTTGATGGTGCAAAAAAGTTGATGAGCCTCTGTTGTCATTCTCTCATGCTTGGCTGTTCCAGTCGGATTTTTTATTTTAAATTTTATTATATTTTTCATTTCAATTAATATATACATGCCACAGATTGAATTTTTTCTAGGGAAAAAAAAAATTTTCGTCCTATAACTTTGATTTGAATTTATTTTGGTCCTTTATTTTAGCAATATTAGATTTAGTCATTTATCTATCAATATTGCGTAGATTTGATCATTTACCCTAATTTATAACTCTTTTGCCCCTTTGATAATAAAAGCTAATAATTCATCCCAATGCTCTAAATGTAACATAAATAAATATTTTTTTCAATAAATCTAAACTCTTATATCAATCTAGGCGAGCATTAGCTATCAGATGAAAAATGAATGGATATATATGGATTAAAATGCTCTTTAAAAAACTATGTAGGGGGAAAATTGTTCGAAATTTGGCCAAAGGATTAAATTAAGCAATTTTGAAAGTTATCGGACTAAAACTAAAATGGGTAAATTTGAAGAACTAAAAGTAAACAATTTTTAAAGTTATCGGACTAGAACTAAAATGGGTAAATTTAATGGACTAAAGTTAATAGAAGATAAATTTAATTAAAGGACTAAACAAATAATTTTCCCTTATAATCCTATTACATCTTCGAGATTCCGGTTAACATGTACAATTTAGATTTTATTCATACAACCTGTGTATATTATATGGAATAAAAGATAGGATTAATTATATTTACACCCTCAACATATGTTTGTCTTTTACAAACCACCCCTGCCTTTTATATTATAACTACATTGGCATCCCTGAGAGCAAAAAGACAGTGGTAGTCTGTGTTGATGATAGTGACGTTTTTTAAGAGTGTATGTGTAATATTTTTAAAAATAGGAGTAGTTCATGTACATAATGTTGACGTTTTTTATGGGCGTACACATAATTATTTCAAAAGTATGGATGATTTGTGTAAATAAATTATAGGTGAGGGAGATGTAAATATAATTATCTCAAAAAGTTGAATATTTACTAATTTCAACCTATTTAATCACATTAATTCTCATTTTATACATTGGAATTACATTATGACCTGATTAAATAATCGCCAATAGATTTATTTTTTTTTTTAAATAATCACCAAGAACTCCCAACCCCAATACGTCAAAGGATTAAATTATCTATATGCAATTGGAGAGAAAACAAAAATAAGTATTAATTGAATATTCCAACTTTTGTAATATCTAAATCGGATAAAAATAGATAATATATAGGTCAAAATATGAAAACTAGTCACAAAACACCCGAGTAAAGAACACAACAACTCAAAATGTTAAGGTGTCCTTTAAACATGTTTTTTAGTTTAATTGGGAGAGATTCTTTTGCCTATTTCAATTTTTATAAGGAGTAATTTGAATTTAACCTTAGAATAAAATGTTCGATCACTACATAAAAATGAATTATTTCCTACATTATAAGTCACTATAATTTGAAAATTATGATAAATCAATACTATCTTTTGGTAGGCCAACAAAATCGATGTAAAAATTTAAGTTTTGACCACAGTTAATCAACATTCGTCGTTGTTTTACCTATTGGCCAAAACATTTGCTGTAATTTATAGTTGTAGCTAATATTTGACCTCGCTTGTAAAAATAACAATTAATTGGCGTTCGCGCAACTATAAATAATTAGTATTCATTATAATTTTTTTACTTTTTAATTATAGTAATTAAATATAATGAAAAATTATACTTTCGTTAGACAAAAAAAATCTACTCAAAAAGATTCCTTCAAATTTACATTGAACACATGAAAATGGAGTGGGTTTTAACTAAAATATATGTAGTTAACAATTTATCTTCGTAATTTCAGAAAGATTCACACGTTCTAACACCCAACCTCTAAAGTCAACTCCCAACAAGACCTCTGTCTTTTCTTTCCTTTTTTTTTTTTTTTTTTTTGTCAATTTGCAATTTTTAATGAACTTGGGAAGTCGTGAAGCTATTAATTCGGATCTACCATCCTTTTAGGAATGATCAAAACAGTATGTCTGTCCTTTCCTTTCACTAATAAATAAATATATATATATATATAGACACACACATACACTTATGAATATGTATGTAAACTAGTACGAGTAGTATGCATGACTGGCACTAGTAATTACTATGATATTTTAATATGACTTTTTGTTATAATTAAGTATTATGGTTAAAAATAAAAATTATGAGTCGTACATTGATTCTGCAAATGAGATCGAAACAATGGTTACAAAAAAAAAATATGATAAATATTTCAAGATAAAATCATATCAAATATTGATTGAATGTGGTTGAAATTTAAGCTTTTCTATCAATTTTGTTTTGTCGTGGCAAATACGATTAATTTGTTGTAGTTTTTAAGGAATAGCAATTAATTTATAGTATAGGGAATAATTCATTTTTTTTTATAATGACATCTAATTGTATATAATTAAATTCATTAGATAATGTTGTATTTCGAGCATATTAGATTGCGGAAATAGCATAAATCATGATGATCATTGATATGTATAATAGGGTTGAATCCAAGTTATCCCTTGTAAAGATTGAAATATGCATAGTATACTTAAAAATTAAGTTATATCAGAATAGATGGATTTCTTAAATGCTCATAATAAATCATTTGAATTTCCTTGAATAATTTTAAAGTCAAAGAATATCATTTCCTTCGCTTTTAAATTTGAATTATATTCTAGAATCAATTGAAATCCTGTATCAAAACATTCTCTATAAATTCGAATTTCTCAATCCAAATATACAGCTTAACAAAAATATCAAAAAGACAGATTAACAGTTTGAGAAAGAAGCATGAATACCCCCCCCCCCCGGCCTTGTTGTCGTTCACTTGCATTTTTGCCGCTGATTTTTATGTTTTAATCTGTATATTATTTATTTTGTCCTCACACTAGAAAAAATAAATTACTATTACTCAAACTTTTAATAATTATAAACTAAAAATCATGATAAATAACTATTATAATAATTATATGTTAGTTGATTTAAAAATATCCACATATTTTATTTAAAAAAAATTCCCACAGTCACTTTTCACTGATTAACCAATTCCAACATAGTCAACACTCTTTGTATTTGAGTGGAACTTTGTACGAGTATAGTCTCAACTACCACAATTAAAGATTATATAATTACAATATTCCATATAAAAATATCCGTACGTATATTCCCACTTATATATATTCAAAGTATCACATCCTACCATAAAATAAAATTAAGGTCACCAATCAACAAAACTGAATTTTTTGGACCGTCGATTGGGCAGGGTTCGTTGAGATTGAAGGGCGGATATCCTGCATGGCAACCTAACTATACTTCCATGCAAGAATGTACAATTGTTATGAGATTATTGGTATTTTACGTATGCATGATTGAGAAATATATACAAATAAAATGCTTCTTATCTGCCTTCACTAATTGTGATTTACAAAGGTACTTTTTGTCCTTTTGTCAAACGTTTTCTTCTCCCACGTGAGTGACATCTCACCAACCATGTCTGACCGTTGATCGATCTCCTCATCGTTCTAAATATTATATGTATGTATAATTATGTACGTAAAAGATAAGAATGATATATATATATATACATGTATGTATATGCAAGGGAACATATATACATATATACATATATACTAGTATTTGTTACATATTTATCACTTTCTACTAATAGAAATGTCGAATGATGCATAACAAGAATAAGGAGTTTATGTACTACATTGGCGTATTTCCACATAGTTGTGTATGTATTTGTATGCGTATGTATGTGTTTATAATTATTTATTAACCAGTAAGAAAAGTAGTAATTTAATTATGGAGTCGATGGTCCAGCGTCCACCCAAGAAGTTGACCGCAGCTAGACTAGCCTTTCAAGAAAGATATTTGCAGATTTTGGCAATCGTAGTAAGTAATTTGTGATCTAATCAATTGGATATCTGCACACAAAATTATTTGATGATGTGCCGTAGTTTACCTCTTTAAGCAAACGAAGGGGTCGGTGTATCTGTCCCTCAGGAATTGTTATTTTATAATGTTTTCAATTTAATTATTCAGTCTTTGGTACAATAGAAAAATGTAACAATCACTTTCCAATGAGATGGATTCTGGCAATTGCCATTCTTTATTTCATGCCAAGTTGCTACCCCGAATAATTCGATGTTTACGGATCATGCCGCTGCATCGTGTACTTTGATCATAAAATGCACGAATGATTGTTACATACTCCTTATATTTAAATAATGAAGTATGTATTAATCATCTGACTATCCGATACTCAAGTATCTCCAGATGGGTTGTTTAGTGCCATCCAAGCACTTCGGCCCATCTGGGATTCATCGTGTCCAAATATTTAACAATCATACCAGCTAACGTAGAAACTGGTTTAAATGAACTTACAGCAGTAATGTCTGGGAACGTCAAGAAAAGCAGAAAATATACTCCAAAATTCAAAAGGTCTGAATTCAAACCTCATCATAATTGATAATAACTAATTGATTCTTTGAGCTCATCATTTGTATCTAATTACGACTATAAAGTTATAAACCAATGATCATTATATAATTCGGTTGGTCCCTTCAAACAAGAAGGAAAAGAAATTAGCTTCAATCAATCACCAACCTTTTTTAGAAGTTTTCAGGCTTCTCAATGGGAGGAAGATGAACTTCAACAAAGACGCAATTAGTCATTCTGAAGTTATAGCCTTTGAGGTGTTTAAAAGTGTGGACCAGGAGTTGAAGATGATGACTGGAACCCCAGCCAAAAACCTGAGGAGGATTGAGTGCAATAGTTCCAGAAACCATTTTCCACATTTCACAACAGCTAATTCTGCAACAAGAGTTCATTCGCTCGCAAGCTTTTGAATAAACCATGAGCAAAAAGAAGCACGAGCCTAGCAGAGTGCCAGGTTCACCCAAACTATGTTCTTTAGTAAGAATTTGAATTTGAAGAAAATATAGAGAAATTATTTCGAATGGCTCCATCTCAAGAGAATTTGAAACTCTTAATATTCCAGAAAACCTAGTTCAAAATGAAGGTTGAAAGACTAAAAAAAACTTTTGTAATATGAAATTATCCTATTAGGAATTTGAAATCCCTACTTTCATATCCATCAATCCAATCACATTGCAACTGTATGGCAAGAACATTGGTTTCAGAAGCCAAACATGGAAACTGTCTTGAATTCATTTATTAGGTTTATGAAATAAAACATGTCAAAGATAAATGAATCAACATGCCTCGTCATGTAAATGCTCAGAGAAGAGATACAGCTGAACCTCAGACAGGTCTAAAATTGTAGAGTCAATTCTCAACCAATCTGAAGCAACAGTCAACACTCGTCAATGTTCATAGGTTGAATTAAATTTTATTTTGTGGAGCTGCATCAAAAAATTGTCCAGATTCTAAGGTTACAAATCAATGTGGAGACACTGCAAAGTGAATTTCTTGAATTCCATATTAAATAAAAGCTTGGGAGGTCAACTAAAGGCTGCAAAATATCAAGAAGCAAGCAAATGTTACCAAAGGAATTATAGTGGAGAAGAGAAGCTAAACTGAACACCAGTCTTCCCCTGGTCATGCTCTAGTTGTTTCAAAATGTAGCAGTAGTTGACCTGATAATCATGTCAAGCTGTCAGCAATATTCACTACAACAATCCCAAAGGAACGATACAGTAAAGAACAGAAAGGAAATTAATGCATTTGAGAGTTAAAAAAGATTGTCTACGAGCATTCTGAGTTAACTCCATTTCGTATTTCAGCTATCACTTAGATATCCTTCTTTTGTTTGACTGCTTTACTTTCCAGAACCAAAAGTAAAACAGAGGCCAGTGCCTCCATTAGAAATTATTAGTCAATTTCCTTAGGTGCGATGATGTGCAACACTAGAGGAGAACAATATAATCGAATAATTTATCCTTCTCAACATCAACTAATACACAAGCCATTCATCCATATGACATTGTTCATCACCATAAATCAGGAAAAACTTGTTTCCTTAGCTTCTTATTTCATACATATTTGAACCACAAAAAATACTTTCCATCAAAACTGCAGAACCATTTAATAGTCTAACAGACAAGAAAATGATGGACTATAAATAGCAGAGCTAGATTTGACAAACTGGATTAATTTTTTCACTATGTTCATATAAACACTCTAAACTGCAGCTAAAGCATGTTCCCACACCTGGAGTCTTCCTTGTAGTAAATAATTTTTCTTACTGAAGATCATATGAATCTAGGTCACATTCAGTGCTCCACAAGTCTTTGTTTTAGAAAAGTCAGCAAGAAAGAAGAAAATCAGACAACATAAATTAACAAATAGGCAAAACAACTTACCTCCATACGGAATAGCTTGGTGGGTATAATGATTCCAAATCCTGCAGAACTTCGGAAGGAATCTCGAAATTTCTGGAGAGAAAATCCTTTGTATGCATTCTCTGTCAATTTATTCAGGCTACCAGTGCAAGCAAATAAGTGCCCATGGATACCAGCATCCCTGAAAACTCTCAAAGGTAGATCAAAAGAAAAGTCTGCAAATGCTGTGACAGCAAGATCTCCACCAATATGATCTATCCCAGAATCTGAAGAGCTTCCACCATTAGAATCTTCTCTGACAAGTCTTCTAGGTTCAGCAGGACCCAATCCTCTTGCCTTGAAACCTAAAACAGATGTTGGCCCTCTCAAGGAGCAAACTGGAGAAGAATTACCACCCATGAAGAACCTCTCTGGTAAATATGAAGGTGCATTCAAAGATCCATTCCCCCATGGAAATATAACACCACCTGAAATTCCAAAATTTAATGCAGCGCGATAGAACCCCAAGGGAATAGCAAAACGAAGATCAAGCTCCTGTTCAGAAAACAGGAAATGTCATATACAAATAAAAGACATTATTTAACAACTTGCTCATTATCATGTAAGTTGTTACAGAAAGGTATTAAAAGTTATCAGTCTAGTTCAGCAATTTAACAACACAAGCTTGCCTAGTAAACATTGATTAACTCCTCACAGTTGAGAACATATTATGGGGCCAGAAAGACATCTAGCTGGCATAAGAAGAAGCACATATTACATATGTTTCAGTAAAACACGAAATAAGTAACATATGTTTTCTGAAAGCTGGATGATAAAAAGATAGCATAAGAATATGAATTACAATAACAGGACTTGATAACCAGAAGTAAAAGATAACATGTCAGAAAAAAAAGAGATAACTCCTCAAAAGATTAAAGGATGACACTACTATGGCTCAAAGGATATATATCTTTGCAGGCTTAATTGCTAAATATAAAATGAAATGAAAGAAACAGAAAAGCAAAGGAGGAGCGTGAAACCTGACGAATAAAGCGTAAGCTACGAAGATCGGGAAAAAGACCACCAATTTGTGTAGTGGAAACAAAAGCATATCCTCTAGTTGGCCTCATTGATGAATCTCTATTGTCAATTTTAAACCCATACTTCAAAGCTGACAACAAACTATGCCCAAGCTGCCTCCTCACTGTATGGGAAGACATTTGAGATGGATCTGTTAAAGTACGCCAAGATAAATTGTAAGATAAATCGTGGTTCCCAGTTGATAATAGGCCAAGTGAGAGGCCAAGAGCCTGCTCTTTGTATGAGGAAAACTTCAACCAATCTTGAGAAAGCAGAGATATTCTTGCAGACAAAGGAGTAGAAATCCCTTTAAATCTGGGTATTGAGACTCCTGTACTAACTTCTGAGGTTTGACCCCAGCCATAAGCCACTGAACCATCCCATAGATCTCCGTAACCAAACAAATTTTTCAGTTTTAGAGACCCTTCTAGAGACCAGGATCTAGCCTACAAAATCACTTTAGAATATCAAAAAATCAAGATAGGAAAATGATCAACTTATCCATACAAAAAGGAGATAAACTTGCAATTATTTGCAGGGACAACAAATTGACTCATCCAGATAACAGAAGACTTGCAAATCAAAGGGAGATTGAATAAGCATTCTTGAGCAATTGTTTTCTTTTTCAACCCTAATCTGTGCTGTGATGCCAACCGTAGACATCTTTGCCAGCCAAACTCCCAAGAAATTACCTTTCCAATAAGTAATTAAACAAAATGCTCCATACTAATAGTAATGAATTAGATTAGAAAATTTTGTTGGACCTAATATCATATTGATTATCAACATAAACCTATAACTAGACTCATTTCTTTCTTCCCCGTAGCCCCTGCAACCCAATTCAAAGCTTGTTTATTTTTATCCAATTTTATGTCAACTTCATGTTAAACCCCTTAATAAGTGAAGCTACAGAAAAATCCTATTAGTTAGACCCATCAACTCCCAATCCAAACGAGTCAGTTTCTCAATGGCATCTCCTAATTCCAAGTAGCAATCAACCCACGGAAATCAAACAGAAGCACTGATATCCATTTCCCAAACTTGGAAAAAAGAAATAATCAATAAGTTCAAAACAAACACCAGCCCAAAAATGATACCTCAGGCTTGGAGTAAACCCCCAAATCTCCTGTCAGCGGGTTCTTCGCCTCAGTAACCTCAATGACGACGTTCGCAGTTCCAGGCAGCTCCGGTGGGCCTGCGTCGAGGGTAATATTAACCGAATCAAAAATATCGAGGTCCTGCAGCCGCGCGTTGGCAACACTGGCGGCACGCAGTAATTGCTGGAAACTAGTAGCATCCCTGAACACCGCCTCCACCTCGGACTCAATCAAAGAATCCTTGGTCTTCGTGTTGCCCTTGATGATGACGTCATGGACCCGAACCGGAACCCGCTCTGTGGAGAGGCGCCTGAAGAGGGCCTCCATATTGGCCCGGTCCTTTCGTATTCGGGCCTCAGGAGTCATGGTTTTGGGTTCTTCTCCTTCTTCGTGCTCCAAGTCTTCGTCTTTCTCGGGTTCTTCATCTTCTTCGATTTCTTCGTAGGGTTCTGGGTCAGGGTTTGGGCTCTCCGGCTCTTTGGATTGCGGGCCGGACTCCGGCTGGGCGTCCATGAATGCAATACTTGTTCTCAAGCGAGTGTAATGTGGATTGTGGAGTGAAGTGACGGCGATCGGCGGTGGTAGGGCGGCACTGGGAGTAAGATTCTAGGGAAATTAAAGCATTGACACGACACCGGCTCAGCAGCCTAGTTGTTTCTCAACTTCAAAATTCTTAATAATTCTTATTCATAATTATAATTGTGGGATGCTTTTATTAATTCTTTAAATACATAATTAATTTTATTTACTAGCATAAAATGTATAGCACATAAAAAAAAATTTATAAATTTGTCTTGAGCAGATAATACGAAATATTGAATATTCACTTAAAAAATTAAAAAATTCAAACTTAAATCGAGATGATTAAAAATAAAATATATTATAAGAGCATTTAACTTCCATCATTTCATCACGAATTAAGATGCACAGTAAATCAAACTGAGCTAATTCAATTCAAAATTGGATTAAACTAATAAAAAAATTGATTGATTCGATCGAATGAATCAATACCTGAGACCAACTCAACCCAGCCTAGTGGCTCAAGACCAACTGGTCCTGGACCGAGCCTGGTCTAGGCATATTAGGCCTTTTTTTTCTAATAATTCATTGCAAACATTTTTTATTGTATTCTTTTAATTGACTATTTTAATAGTTTTTTTTTTATACTTTTAAAACTCTAAAACTTTTATACTTATTGTTCTACTTCTAAATTTTTAATACTTTTCGTTTTTTAAAAAGATTTATTTTGAATTCTTTTCGAATTTATTATGATTTAATTTTATTATTGCAAGCTTGTGTCAAATTATTATTTAAGATCATTATATATGCTTAACTACTATTTTTCTATATATAATTTTCTGTATGATTTAATTCATCATTTATTTATTTTATAAGACAATTATAAATTTAAGTAATTATTTATAAAAAGATCTTAATGTCATAAAAATAAATAAAACAAATACATTCGAGCCTGATTTGGGCCTGATTCTGGCCTCAATCAGGTCGATTCATGAGTTGGTTCTAAGTTTAAAAATAAACTCAATTGAGGTCTACCTGAAGGCCTAAGACCGACCATCAACAGTAGTGGACCGGTCTAAACTAGGATTTTTTGAGGTTGTACATATCAATCTTGGGCCAACCCAACCCACGAGGCACCTTAAGCCATAACTTTTAGAGCTCGTATATTTATTGGATGGAATAAATATGTGATAGGATGAATTATGAATAAATGAAAAAGTGGGATTAAATAAAGGTAAAATTTTAAAACTAATCTTACTTTAGTTTTTATTTATTTATTTTGAAAACCAATACTTTCTTAGGGATAATTATATTTTCCTCCTCATGAAGTTTAATGTAATTACAAATAAGTGCCTATGTTAGTCAAAATTCACCGAATTTGCTGATATTATAAAAAAAAAAAGAAATTTGATAAAAATACTTTTTTACCCCCAATTGACTAATTATTGATTTATTATAGGCCAAATAAGTCTTTTTATGATCAAATTATCCTCATACATCTTTATACGTTAATGCATGTAAGAAAATATATCTTCACGTTATAAGAATAGTTTAGTCAGATTAAATCTGTGTGATTTGCAATAAGTCAGTAATAAGTCAGTTGATTATAGATATTAATTTCCATTCATATTTTTTATTAATATCAATAAATTCAATTTAATTTTGACTAACGAATGGACCAATTAATTAGATGGATACAAACCTCATAGTACTAAATATAATTTTTCAAACTATAGAAAATATACATGTATTTACATTAAACCTCAGCGAAGAACACATGTAATTACTAACGAAGGGACCTTTTAATTAGATGGATACAAACCTCGAAGTACTAAATATAATTTTTCAAACTATAAAAAATTTACATATACTTACATTAAACCTCGGTAAAGAAAAAAAGTAACTATCCCTTAAATTTATATGGCATGAACCAACACTTGTTCAACAATACAATTTGGGAGCAGTCCTTCAGAATCAAACTCAGCATTCCTAGTTAGAGTATGAGCAACTCGTGTTTATAGTTAGAACAACATTCTCTCACTTCTCTTTTCCTGTCAGTTGAACAAAATGAATGGTTAATATTGGTACCCTCGACCCTAATAGCCATTTCAACAGCTATTCATGCAGCAATAGCTTCCGCCTCATTAGCCATCTCATATGATAAAGACCACTTCCCATTTTTCCAAGTTAATCGTCTGCACCAATGCTCTTTCATACCTCTCCAACATCTCCTTTAAGCTTCTTTTGTTGCTTCACAATGGATCAATGAGCATAAAAAATGAGTCATTAAAATACCCCTCCGCAACGCCTCAATTATCACCCAATATCCATACACGTATTTCACCTTTATTATGAGCACAATTAAGTAATTGGATAGAAAATTATAGGGACAAAATTTATACGGTGATGCCTCTTTCTCTTTTGGGTGACCGTCGCTGCTGCTCAGATGTTGGTGGGCGACGGTCATTGTCGCCTATTGGGGCGATTGTTGGCCATCGTCGCCGTCATATATTTATAATATTTTTTAAATTACATACAGTCAAAATAATTTATTTTTATCTATTGAAAATGAATAATTATTAAATTAAGGGACTAATAGGTAGATAGCTAAAACAAATGTTGGGGATGATTTTGAAAAACATAGGATACTTTTGTATATTTTATTAATATAGGGGAATTTTGAGCTAATTTTGTATAATATAGGGGATTTTATGTAATTTATACGAAATTAAATAATAAAATTATCCGAAGCCCCCAACACCGCCTAAACAAATTCAAATCCAGTGGCCCACGCACAAACCCTTCCCCCCTCTCAAGTACTGCCAAACCATTCAAATTTAGGAAGCACAGTCTTCAATCAATGTCGAACAATGGCAACACTCTGTACAACAATCTCTTCTCTTCGCTGATTTCCGACATCAAATCCTATAATGGGATTGATCCTCTCCTCCCTTGGCTCCGGTAATCATTTCTCTCCTCCACACTCAATGACCATTGTTGCAGTAGCATATGTGGATTAATTTCTCTTTTTTTGGCTGAGCAGTGGGATAAGAAAGATGAAGGAGACGCTGCCGCCTCAGCTTCTGAAGGAGAAGCTGCCTCGATTTCTCCAGAAATGCTCCGAGACTTTCCTGACTGACCGCCGTTACTCCAATGATTTGCGATACCTTCGCGTTTGGTTGCAGTTGGTATTTCTTGTCTCCCGGTTGCTGACTAATTAGCTTGATTTTGTTTCAGTTTTGCCTTTCATATTGGTTCTGGTCTTGTTTGGTTTTACCTGCTTTTATTTGGTTTCCGAGGACTGATTTTGTGGACCATGTTAAGAAAGATGACGTGTTTGGTTTTATTTGTGTGCGTCCGGGAACTGGAATTAGGAAGGGTTTGCTCAGATTGAAGAAAACTTGGTGTTTGTTATGAACTTATGAGTGCCTATTAGTAAAGCATTCAATACAATTCTTTTTCTTGTGTCTTTGGGTCAGTGAAATTGAGCTAATGAAGTATTGTTGAAGATTCTAGTCAAATCTTATGGGAGCATTTCTATTTCCAATTTTAGGATTCCAATTCCTTGAAACCGAGCACTGTAGTATGACCATTGATCCAGTGAAATTCAGAGTAGCTTAAACAAGGAATTCTCATAGATTTTCTCCATTGCCTGAATGTAGATGGATTTTGTGGATGATCCAAAAGCAATTCTGAAAACAATGGAGATGAATCAGATTGGGATGAAGAAGTCTTTGTTTTACCAGGCATACGCTCTCTATTATGAGAAATTGAAGAAGTTTGATGCAGCTGAGAAGATTTATCATTTGGGAGTGCAAAAGTAAGAAGTTTTAGTTCATTGTGCCTTTTTTAGATGTAGCAATTTTTCAGGAGACAGGAATGCGATTATGTGCCTCTCAGGCTACGACATGATCTGATAGACTTTTCTACTCTGGGCTTCATCTGTATTGGTTTCCTGTTTTGCACAAGGATTATGATGTCAATGCTACTGAAACGATATGTAACAATGTCTATCGTTTTGAATGTTATATATTCTGTGTGCTCTGCGGTGAGCTCCCAAAGAAACTCAATTGTTTTTCTTGACTCTTGGTTGCTTCAAATTTGTGATGGATAAAATTCTTCATTAGTCTAAATATGATCCTTCTCACTCACTTATCTGGGAAAGTTTTAGAATGATAGGCTTACAATTGCTATGGGTATGACCTTAAATTAATCTAGAGTGACTTGCACTCGAGCCTGACTTGCTTATTATGTATTCTTTAGTAACACCTTGGTTTAGTAAGTTCCTATTTCTATAGTATTTGTTTGTTGTAACTCATCAATAGTACATATCCTTGTCACATTTAACTATTGTTTGGTTAATTTAATCTGTTTTCGCTTATACAGCCTTGCAGAGCCTGCTGATGAGTTGCAAAAGTCATTTGAGCAGTTTCTAAGTCGTATGGAGCGACATAAAAATAAGAGAGTTCAGGTGTTTTATTGATCACATTCTGCATGATACTTCTACCATTGTTGGTAAGATGCCCTCATTATCTAACCATCGCTGCGCATACTGCACTACAGGGAGGGAAAACAAACAGCGAAGTACTGAATCATGAGGTTAGAGGTTGTAAAGAGGACTCACACAGAGTTCATGGTCAGACTGCACATATTTGGAATGAACGGAATTTTCCCGAGACACAAGCTAAATTTGTAAATATTCGTAACAAGATAGCTCCATCACAAAGTTGTCAAACTGAAATGCCAATGAGAGAAGCAAATCATAACCACATGGCAGCAAAATCCTGTAATGTTGGACAACTTGGTGATCAACCTCCTCTAAAGTTGGTAATGAGTGATTCTGGAGTCAATGTAAAACTAGAGGAAGACAAAAGCCGAAGGTTTTGTAGTGATGATACAGTTGTAGTGAAGTTTGTAGATACTGCCATTGTTGGGAAATCTTATGCAGAAGATGCACGACATCATGGTCTTGTGGAACCTACTATTAACACTAAAGAGGCCATGAATGCCATCAACAGCATGTTCCGAGAGCCATTAGAGCCATCAGTTGCTGGGAGGACAAGGAGAAACCAGTCCACTACTAGTAACAATGTGAAAAATGGATTTAATGTTTTCACTGATGAAAGTTTAGAGACTGACTTCCGATCAGCACAGCAGAGAGAAGATCCATCAAGGACCCAACTTAAGGGAGTTGATGTGGATCAGCCTCTGGAGACATCATTTGAAATATATGTTGACAGTGAGGAAACCAATGATGTTAAAGAGAAAGTCAATGAGAAAGGTATACAAGCTCACAATGCAAGCAGTTTCAGTAGGAATGTGTTTGGTAAATCAGATGATCATCCTTCAGACTGTTTTAAAGATCCGAAACCTAGGAGTGTGCACCAAGCTGGACCCCGGGAGGATACAGTTGTTTATAGGTTTGTGGGATCAACCATCTCAGATGAACCTGAAGTGGAAAATGTTTGGCACCATGGCCTTGTAGATCCCACCATTAATTTTAAGGAGGCTATGAAAGATATTAATAGCATGTTTGGAAAGCCAATAGAATTTGTGAGGAAAAGCAGGCCCAAGAAACACGATAGAGCACCTGATGTGAAGAATAATTGTGAAGAGTTTCTGATTCTTCCTGATGATGATGAACCAGAAAACAAAAAGGTTGAAGATGATATTGGTTGCATGTTCCAGAAACCATTAGGGTTTGAAATGAGATGCAACCGCAGGAATTTAGACAAAGAGCCGGATGTGATGAACAACCAGGGTGGGTTTTTGATACTTCCTGATGATGAATTAGATAATCAACAAGATAGCTCCTTGCCGAGCTCATCTACCAGAAATGGTAATGATTTGTTTGAACAAACTCTCTGCACAAAAGAGGCAATGGATGAAATCAACAAACTGTTTGCAATGCCAATGGATTTCTAAAATCCTGTAAGTGAGACATATGTAGTTTCCTGTTGGATTTTCTTCACTTCTTTTAGTTATTTAGTCTTATGCTTTTGATCATATGTTGTTTATTTGACTTAGTTATGATTTATTTTGTTTCTTACTTTCTGTTTGATTTATACCTTTAGTTACATTTTGATTGTGAGATTTTAATACTCGTCTATAGCTTCAAAGCATTATGCAGGTGTACCTAACTGATGAAAAAATTGAGTAGCATTGTACGGAACTTGAAAGTATATTGCAGCTTACAGACTGAAGCTCAGCTTTGGAAAAGTGAATAGGCTCAACAATAAAAAATTGAAATAGAGCATAATCAGTTCTCAAGGTTAAGGGAGCTCATCATCGACTTCTGCCTTAGGAGCACAATGACCTGGCCGAAAAGCCAATGGACCTGCAGCATATATCACAGCCTCATAGTTATTTCCAAAAATTCTCTTGTCTTCATAATGAAGTGGAGCCCCATAGAGTCCATAGTTCACATTTGTGAGGTGGTTACACGTTTGGAGAGGTGAAGACACCAATTTTACTTTGCATGAATGTAGAGGATGGTCCAAGAAAGAATGGCCCATCTTGAAGCCTTTAAGCTCTGCATAGAAGTAACCATTTTTGTCTGTTTCACATGCCTTGTAGTAGCTGACTCGATTTCTGTGATCTTTGCAGATAACACTAATGGTGGCAGCTTGAATAGGCTTGGATCCCTCCACAGTCCATGTTCCATAGTGCTTGCAGCTTTGGCAGTAGACGGTTCCTTCCACCACCACATCAACAGCCTTCTCCGCCACTTTTGGTGGCTGTGGAACTGGTTCATGGGCGGTTGTTGGGTGGATGGCCAGCAAGAGGGATAGGAAAGAAATGACAGCAATGAGTTGGCCGCTTGCCATCTTCTTCAGAAGCTGTGAGGGAGAAGCACTTAGAAGATTGTCTTGTGAAATGCTGAAGTGTGTAATCATACTTGATACTATATATAATTGGTGTCTGGCGTTTGAATCTGAATACATGAGACTCGACGTGGGGACGACTAAAATTGTATTCTGATAACTTGGTTTCCTAATTATTGCCAACGTGACAACCACCTTCATAGCTAATTCAATATTCTGCCTTCATTTTTGATCATGCAGTCCTCCAATTGAACTATCTGAGATCACTATCTATCTATACTTTTATAACACAGCAGCACCATGTTTCTTTGGATCTTCTGACTCTTATTCCAGTCAGTTACGTCACCATATGATTTCATAACTCTCACTTACAGACTATAGTGATTATGACTTGTGAAATGTTTCATCTTTATTGAATTTACTTCAATTCTATTTTATCTTTCATTCTTTATTATACTCATCATTACCCCGGTTTTACGATTTCCAAGGTAGGTTTACAGGGTGCTTGTCTTTTCTTTCTTTTTTTTCTTGTTCATTTATTCAATTAGAATTATTGAATTAGTTCGTTTACATTTGTTTGCTATGCAAGACTAACACACTGATGTTACACAAATCAAATATTCCAAGTCCAAATCTTGAAAAATATCCCCCCAACTAAAATAAAAAGTTAATTTGGAATATTTTTAACTTCAATTTCGTTAAATTGGCCAACAAGATCCAACATTTGTATTCCCAGTCCTATGGAAGAACCCCTTTTTAGGATCTCCAAACACTGAGCCTCAATCAGCCTTTTCCTCTTTGGAAAATTTTCGAGAACATCTGGCTCCCCATTTTAATTTACATATTATACCAAAAATAAGGCAACATCAGAATATATTCACCACATTTATCCCCAGCCCTCTGTATATACACCTCCCATGCCTTCACACACACTAACAAGCACCCACAAATTTCCTCCAAATACATGAAATACAAGTCAGAAACAAAGCTCTCATAATTACATTTTCAACTTCATTCATTTAGCTAGCCTCAGTTGAAAGAATCTCAAGTTCTGCCCACCAAAGTGGTGACAATTTCGGGATGGCTCCGTCAGGTCCGATCCCTGTTATCTCTCTCAAGTGCGCACAAACTTCTCGCATTGTCGGTCTTTGTCTGGGGTTGGGGTTGACACACGTCTTGATCACAGCACCAATCTGTTGAAGTTGATCTTCTTGGTACGTTCTTAGAGTCGGGTCGACCATTTCCCTAAGAGGTTGTCCTCCTCTAAGATAATCCGAGGCCCAGTCTTCAGACGAGTCACTGCCTGCTGAGTATGGGAGCTTACCGGTTATCATCTCGAACATCATGACACCAAAGCTATAGATATTACTTTGGGGACTAGGTTGTCTCTCAGCTGCAGCGCCTTCGTCCCAGAAGACAAAGTCAGAAATTTTGGCAGCGTAATCTTCAGTCAGATAAACGGTCGAGGAAGTCAAGTTTCTGTGGGCTAATGTTGGTGTCAGCTGGTGCATGTGTTCGAGACAGTATGCAATTCCCATTGCTACTCTCAGCCGCATTGCCCAGTCCAAGTGCTCAGCTTCTCTTACTGCAAAGTTCATGAGATATTTAGAGAGATCGAGACCATAATAACTCAACAACTAGAAACGAAGTCATTTTGTGATTGGGGAAAGGGCAGACAACTTTTCAGTTGTATCCGAAGCCAATCAACTCAATGAAAATTTTAAATCTTCTTGTGAGGTAAAATGGAAGTACGATAGCCAATTCAAGTTACTGAAATATGCTCAACAAAAATGTGGCTGTAAGTTATTGTACAAAGAACACCGTATAAATAGAAGCATCTATAACCACCCGAAGAGTTTTACCAACTGGCGAAAAGGACAAGTTGAACAGATAAAAAAATCAAGAGAATTAAAACACTTACTGTGTAGATGCTCAAAGAGAGTTCCGTTGGGAGCATACTCAAAAACCATCATCCTGGTGAAAGGTTCTTCTTCCTCACAATAACCAAGGAGGCTGACGAAATTCTTGTGATTCACTTTGGATAACGTGTCAATCTGAAATGATTCAGATAACACCAAATTAACCCAAAATAAATAAATGAATAAATAAAACCTGCATCATTGCATGAAATCAGCCCAAACAAGACTTATCCTTATATATATGATTTTATGTTTCCAAGCACGCAATTTGATTCATTAAGTTTGAGCTCACTCTAAGTTCCCGATTATTAGAACTTCAATATTTACGAAAACTATCCATAATATAATCACATAAAAGGTACCTTCTTCCTGAACTGGGCTTCCAGATTACTTGACCAGTCCTTTGAAGATGCCACTGCAATAGATGCAACTGCTATCTCAACTCCGCTGGACAATGTACCCTTATATAAAGTACAAAACGATGGAGAACCAATCACATTACTAAAATCTTCACAAGCAGCCTCAAGTTCGGATCTCTTGAGCTTTGGGACACCTGAAACAACAAAGACAGAGCTTAATAACTGAGGATCATTGTTCACTAGGGTTGATCAGAACCAGGAAATTTCGCCTTGTATTTAAAGTTATCGCATTGCTGAACTCTTTCATCGCCTAGTTGCTAATTAATCATGGGTGCCCCATATCAAAATTTCAAATGAAAACTGACCGGCTAACCTCTAGTACCTTCTACTTTCAAGCCACTTGTTTAATCCTAACTACTCTAGTATACATTCGAAAAAGCTATTTATTGCAGACAAACAAAATTCATAATTTCCGTGTAGAATTAAGAGGAAGAAGTACCAGTTACAAATGCTCTCTGCAGCTGTCCACTTAATCCAGTAGCCCAGGGTTTGACAGTAGCAACCTTACCGCTTCGATAAAAGAAAATTCCAATGATCAAAAGTAGAAGCAGTATAGGACCACCTATGGCTGCAGATAGTATGATTTTGTGAGTCCTCCGGGAACTATTTGTTGGTGCATTAGGCCTTTCTGCTGGAGTAAGAAGTGGACGTGGAGAAGTACGGTTAATGGGAGAAGGAGAAGAGGGTGGTGCTGATGGCCCAGGAGATGGAGATGGAGATGGAGATGGAAGCGGAGCTGGAGAGGGAAGTGGCACTGGAGTTGGAGTAGACGGTGATGGGAATAATGGAGCTGGAGATGGAATTCTTCTTCGTGAGGGTTGTGGTGGAGGAAGAAACGGGAAGGCTGGTATTCTCTTAACTGGGGCTTCTTGTAACATCTTTCTTCCTGCTAAGGTTCTTGTTTCCCTTGAATTGCTGTAAAGGAAAAGGATATCATGAATTGAAAAGAAAACAAGATTTTGCATGCCAATGAGGAGGAACATCCAGATACAATAAAAGGAGGAGGAGAAGTGTTTGCTTGTTAGCAATTTACTCTCAGCTTTCTGCTTTGCAAATGTGGCAGTTTCCAAAGCAATAGGCGAACATGCTGGGTAGAAATGCCTTGCTTGCCTTAGTTAAAAGAAAAGGCAAGCATTTCTGATAGCATTGATCATACATATCATTTTTCCACACTGACGAAAAGGACCACAAACATATCAACAAATGGGGAGAAATGCACATTCATGTTTGTTAAGCAGAAGGGACTCACATATTACACAAGGACCATGTAAAGTTTCTGAAGATCACCTAACGGAGCATGATTTGAGTTATCTAAGATGACGTACGATACCAAATTTGGGAAGAACTTCCTGGTAATTAGAACATCAGATGATCAACTAAAAAGACGCTACAGAAGCAAGAAAGTTCTCACAACAACCAGTTTAAGATATTGGGTTAGAATTCATCACACAAGTATATATGGGATTTAATAATAGATCTACTTGGAATTTCATATATCTATCTCAATGATTTATCAGAAACTTGAATGAACATGAAAATTTCCATTTAGAATTATGCCTATGAAAATCAATTAGGAAGGAAGTTGATGTGTGCCGAATATTTTTACCATGAGATTACTAGGCGATTACAAGATGATGCCAGTCGGTGTCTGGATAATAGGTCCTCCTTCACTTGAACTTCAGATAGCTTTTCAAGTTCATAAATTTCAGGATGCATGCTAAGAAGCTCATTGTTGTCCAGCAGACTGGATTAGCAACAAAACACATTGATCAACACCATGAGAAGACATTTTCTCTGAATATCAAGCAAGTTTTATTTCAAGCTTACAGGATCATTGTTGAGAAATTTTTGTCCAGATGGCATGGAAGAGGCCCACTAAAGTTATTATATCCAACATCTAACAGCTCCAAGTCTTTTAAACTTGCAATCTCTTCAGGGATGACACCGGAAAAAGAATTGTTGCGCAAAATTCTGCCAACAATGTCAGGTTAACAAAATTGCCAGAATAAAGAAATAGAAATCAACACAGTTAATCATGGAAACAGGATCGAATTTAATAGTTTCAATAGAAATCAATTTAGTGAATCTTACATAGATTTCATGTGATTTAAGTTCCCAATATCAGGAGCCAGAGTACCCCTCAAGCAGAGATCTTTGAGGTTCCTGCAGATAGTGGTCAAGTAACTATAAATACACAGTTTCCACAACTAAGCTTCCAAATATAAAGAGAATTCTAAATCTCATAGTAGAAAACAAAAATTCACAAAAATTCTTTTAAGGCATCATATCATTTGATAACAAATCCCATCAATTGGATAACTTTTACAAAAATTATGCGACATCCCAGACTCTCCTAGTCGTACAAGGACAAAGATCAACTGGTTGATAACGTGTTAATACAAATCCTGAAGTGAAAACAATGTTTTATAAACCCAGATTGATTCTACAAGAAGCACGTGTTGAAGCACATATGCATGTAAAGTCGAACCTATATTGCCACTTTTGCATATAAATGTACCAGATGCTTCCCCTGGATTAAAAGAGGAACCTTGCAGTTGATCACTAGAGAGACCTAGATCAACAATTGGATCTTTCAACAAATGGTGGTAGGTGTAGAAGAATTGGCATGACTTCCGTTGCTCTTATTCTAGACTGTGCAGCTGTCAAATCAGGATAGGTTGTTACGTCGTTGCCACAGTAGCTGTTGGAGAAATGTGTTGCGACGAATAGGTTCTTTGGCAGTGAACCATAAAAGGGGTTGACTACCCCCGAACCAATTCTTGTGTTAGAATTTGCAGCTATTGCTATTGAATTCCCTGCTAGTCTCAGTGCTAAAGAACCATTAGCAGTAGCAAGAGCAAGATTTAGAATCCACTCAGGGTTTTACATTTAGTGAATGGCGATCTCTCCCATCGAACATAAAAGGAAACAACACCCCCCTTCCTCTCATGTACATTCCTCCGGTCACATGTATAGATCACAACTATACATCAATTGAGATGACAAAGCAAATCCAGGAAGTCCAACCTAATATCTATTCACGGCCCTCCAGGCACTAAGTTCATCTTTGAGTCACTATTGGGCAGAATGCACATTGCAGAAGATATCCACAACAACCATTTACAACAAGCCAACATTTTCTGAATTTTACTTATCCAATATCTACCATAAAAATTATAATGCAACACCTCCAGAGAAATTCTAAATTTTGCTGATTCAAACGATGCCGTTTGCTTACTTATATCTCTACCCCCAGACGATACTCGCCACCCAAACTCCCAAATTAGTAAGTACTTAGCCCTACTAATAAGAGCTTCAGAAACATATATGTATCTATCTATAGGAAATTCATCAATGCAAACACACAAGTATAAAAAAAAAAAAATCCCATGGAGTACAGGTAAAGAAAAAACATCTAAAGACAACCAAAAATAGTTAGCAAACCAAAAAAAACAAAAAGAAGATTTCAGAGACCAATTCAAAATTAAAGAAAGGAGGAATTCCGGGCGACTTACAAAACAACAACATATCCTTCTGAACACTCAACTCCAAACCAAGAACAAGGACTCTCCACTCCTACTTCATCAATCCAATTCGACAGAGCTCCATGAGGATCACTCAAAATCCTTTCTTTAAACCTCAGCAACGCCGCACCTAAGTAATAAACAAAAATCACGGAAAAAAAATTCAAAATTCAAACTTAGTCCCGACATCATTTCTCCGTTTCTCCACTAACCCAAAAATCCCAAACGAGAAAAATCGATATCACAGCATAGCAAATTCAAATAAAGCTCATACCTTCATCATTGAGAGACCAACAAGAACTCAAGTTCAGCAAATAAAGGCAGAAAACAGAAAATGCCGCCGCGAGACGACTTCGAGATCTCCAAAACTCATTCATTTCAACACAAACGAGAACCAGCCCACGAATTTTTCCAACAAGAAACGTAATCAATCCAACGTAGAACAAGATTCTTGAAAAAAAATCCTGCAATCACCTACCCGAGCTGACTCAGCCGAGCCCACAAACTCAGAGAACCCCAAAAGTTGAATAGCGAAGTTGAAAATTTTTAAAATAATGAAAGAATACAGTAGCAAATTGCGCGGTGAAAGAGATAAGGGTCTGAAAAGAGTATTCCAGCCCGATTGCGTGCAAAATAAATACCAAAGACTGGGTCTTGAAAACGCGTATTAGCGTAATAATACAGAACACACCGAAACCTTAAAAGCGGCTTTTGTTTGACTTCAAAAACCAGCAAAACGATAAATAATCTCGAAAAGGGGCTGTTTATTTGGGATGATACACGGACAGATTCGCATGTATGCGCAGATTCAAATGCGGGATGCCGATCCTTGGAAGAATTTTCTCAGGTGCCGCGCCGGCGGGTGACTTTTCAATTGCAGATTCTTGGTTCTACTACAGTAGTAATAAAGCAGTAGAAATTCTCGGATAACTCACTGGCTGTGGTTGTACTGCATGTGTCAGTGTAGAGTGAGAACTGATGTTGATTGTATCAAAATAATAATGAAAATTTTGAATGGTGATGATGTTGAATGAGTAAGATACAAGCAGGTATGGACGAGTTCGTGGTGGGGACAACGTTGCATCAATCTTTCTTGGTTTTTTGTTTTTTCCAGATTTTGGATTTTCATGTTGGGGTGGCTTCCTTGCAAATTCTTTCATTACTGAGTTATCGAATTTTTAATAGTAGCTTTAATTAATTATATGAGAGAGAAAAATGTAAAGTAAATATATAAGTAATTTGATCTTTTTTAAATAATTTTTAGTAATTTTAAACATGCATGAATAAAATATCATTGATAAAATAAACAATCTGATCATCTTGTTAAAAAATAAATATGTTCAGGGATAATTACAATGTTGTCCATTGATGTTTAGTGTAATTATACGTAAATTTTTCGTGATTTAAAAAATTATATCTGGTACCCCTAATGTTTATTTCTTATAATCAATAGATTCCCTCATTAATCAAAATTTATCAAATTTACTGATATTAGCAAAAAGTTAAATTAAAATCTATATTTGTCCCTAATTGACGTATAAACTGACATATACTACCAATTAACGAAAGTTTTTTTTTACTAAACTACCCTTATATATTTTGACACGATAATTCATGTGATGAGGTATATCTACATTCTTATAAGGATATTTTGGTCAAAAAATATATGTTTGATAGAATTAAGTCAATTTGAGAAATATGAATTTTCATTCAATTTTTTTTTCCCTAATATCAACAAATTTAGTAAATTTTTGACTAATTAATGAATCTATTTGTTAAATAAAAACAAATATAGAGTACTAGATTTAATTTTTAAATCACATAAGATTTATAAGTAATTACACCAAACCTCATGATACGATAGTATAATTATATCATATGTTTAAGTATATGTTCAAAATCAATTATTATAAGCATCTCTCTCTTAATTATAGTACAGATAATTTTATGTTTTATATATACTTTGATTTGCTTATGAAGTGGAATAAATAAAATGTTGTTTGAAATAAATGCTGTAAAAACTCTTTTTATACAACTCAAAATTTTTAAAAAATACAAAAAAAAAAAAAAATTAAATGTCCGACACCGTGTCCTTTTTTCTTTTTATATGTTTGGACCAACAGATGCCATGTTCAAAGTGCATCCATATCCAACACATGTCCGCCACACGTTAAATAAATTTTTAAAATTTTCATGCATTATACATTATATTTAATACTTTTCACAAATATATATGTACTAGTTTTTTTCAATTTTGCACACGTATCGAGTGTGTCGACTACTAATATGATATAATTACTTTTCATACATGAAATAAAATGCATGATCAAGCTAACCTTAACCAATTTTTTCTTCTTTTGGAGTGAAATTGGGTTTAACTTCTTGATTCATTTATATATATTATTTTTTAATAAAAACAGAAAAAAATATGTTTATTTATATCATTGAATATTATTATTATTTTTAAAAAAAATAATGTTACTGAGTGGGTGGAAGGTAGATATTATCAAGGAAAGATGGAATAGACAATACAATTGTGTGGATACCCTAAGCAAAGAGATAACCTTTGAAAGGCACAGAAAAATTCAAAAATAAAAAATAATAATAATTAAATAGAATAAAAATGTAAGAGGCAATCCTGACAAAGCTGAGGTTCCATAATCGAGAGGTTATATTCATGAATTTGAGTCTCACAATAATTGAATTATTGTAATAATAGTTATAGATTTAGTTATGTATATTTGATATTTATAATTGAAAAATATCAATTGTCCATAATTAAAATTGATGATGTAATTATTATTAATTCATTAAAAAAGAATAAAAATATAAGAAATAATCCAGAATTAAACTTTGATACCATAAACTTTTATATATAATCTTTTCGTTGTTAACTATTTAATTTATTAAGAAAGTATTATGATGAATATTTTGGTCAAAGCTAAAATCATAATATAGATTAATTTAACGCAATCCAAACTTAAGTAACCATAATTAATTACTCCATTTATCTTTTTTTTTATTTCATTCAATTCAATAAATATAATAAACATTTAGTTAGTTTTAACACTTTTAATCTCATACCATATGAGATTTAATACTTTTATTACCTAAGTTATTATTACATCAATATTCCTTAACCTATGGTTTATTTACATAAATATAGTCAAAATATGAGTTTCCGTATTGATCTACACCCCCTGATTTATGGTCCATTAGAAACATCAACATTATTTATACAAACCACCCTTACTTTTTAAAAAATTACACATAAACACCCCCAAAATATCAATGTCATTACACAAACTATATTAGTTGCCATAATGGTTTTTATGATTAAGCAACTCATATGAGTGAATTGTGTAAATAGATCATAGATTAGGGATTGTAAATATAACTATCCCCAATTTTTACTTTCTTTTCTAAAAATAAATTTTACCAATTTTACCAATAAGTTACAAAAATTAATAGACAAATACATGTGACTTTTAATTTAAATCAAATCAATTTAAATAATTCAAAAGCAAAAATTATAAATCAAAACCGCTAATTTAAAAAAAAAATTAACAGCCTTGAAAATTTTCAAAGGATCAAGCCTGAATATTCTTGAATCAGTCCGTTTTTTTTATATCGTAACTTTTTGTATTTTATTTAATATTTTATTTTACTGATGAAAGTAAAAATATAAATAATTTCTTTAATATATATATATATATATATATATAGCAGAGGTTATAGATAAAATAATTTACAGGAAAATATAAAATTACAACAAATTATGGAAGTAGGTTGCATGAACAGACCGGTTTTCTCAACATATTTATTTAATTGTAATAAATGGGTAGGTGGTGCAGTCCGTAGCCATTTTCTTTGACACAGCATTCTAAATTAGAAAAAGAATAAAATGATTTTTGATATATTTAAATCGATGAATTTGAATATAAGTGTTTTAAATTCCTAATAATGATTTTTAAGATTTATTCGTATAATTTTATATTAGAAAGAATTTCAAATCATTCGACCCCTACTTTCCATTATACTTATAAAGTATTAATAATTTTTTTAAAATTCTCTTAGCAAAAAGTCATTTGAAATAGTTCGCTCAAATATAATAAAATCCTTTCACCCAAATGTAATTTTTTGTCCCCTTTTTTTTGGGTAAAATTATGATAAGTTGTCTGGAATTTTGCCGTAATTACGAGTACCTCGTTGTTGTTTACCATATGATATTTGATAAAATTATGTAATTTTTGATTGGATGTTTGCATTATCAACTTTGTCCCTGTTATATTTTTTTAAAGAAAAGAATATAAAAAAAATTGGACGATGTGGATGAAAAAAATTGAAATATTATAAAATAACTATCCACTTAATCGATAAAAAAATTTAATTTTCTAAAAAATTAAGTAAGATTATAATTCATAATACACAAAAATATTTTGATCCATTGATCATAAAAAAATGAATGATAAAGAAGAGTAATGAATTCGATTGACAACAAATATATATTTATAATTATATCAAATTTTAAAAAAACACATCATAAATTGTTTATTTATGTTTTATAACTACCTGAAAAATGGGCTATTCAATTGGGCTTAAAGAGGTATTGACTTGTAGTCTACTCTATTAGTTATGTCAGTGTGTCAGTGTCTTGAATCTTGACAAATCACCTCAAATTGAGTGTTGCGCTTGGACAAAGACGTCATACTATTTTTTTTTCAAAAAAAAAAAAAAGTAATAATATAGATAAATTACACTAAGACATTCTGAAATTTAAGTTAAAATATACAAATATTTTTTATTTTTTATAATATAAAAAATATTTTTTTTGAGGTTATAATTATAATTACAATACCTATCAGAGACAAAGCTTACACCGACACCCCTAAGAGGTTTAGCTGTAATTTTATAAAAAAGCAGAAATATTTATGTATTTTAGTTTAATCTCAACGGGTGTTAATGTAATTTATCCCAATAATAAATTATATTTTTCAGTAGATGGAGATATTAAAAATAAATTAAAGATATTAATAATTTAATAAAATACATCAACAGGCAATAAATAAACAATAATGAAATAGTAATAATAGACAAAAGCACGAAATCGATAAAAAACTTGAATATATATGTTGAAGATCTCTATAGAATCAGTCCTGTGACGTCCGATCCACACTACCCTCAAATGTTAAGCAAATGTCTCATCACCGACAAGCTTAGAGGAGTTCAAATCTAAAATTTAAATTTTATTATTTCCCTAAATCATTAATGTAATTTATTTTCGACTCCAGATCTATTTTTTTAAAAATAAAAAATAAAAATCATTAGATCGCAATTCTTTTTCCCAATTTTGATGCCGAATCATTTATTGTGATGGAGAATTTTGCACCAATCGACCAACCATCGTGCCCCGTGGGCTATGGCAGCCATGCAAACCGCTCCCTTGTGTCATGGAAATTTTCTCAGATCATTCGTTCAAGTGATAAGATTAAGATCTTGTGATTGCAAATTCTAATAATTCATCTAGTTCATAATGTATATATACATATAATTGTGTGTGTGTGTGAATTTTTAAATTTATCGTTCCAAGTACAATATATGTTTCATAATGGATCTGGAGGAGTTATAAGTTACTAGTCACCACTTCTCTACCAAGAAATATTCACTGTGTAGGAAAAACACAAACATGTGCTATTAGTGCAGAAGTTGAATGGTTTTAAACGGTCGTTGAGTTGTCTTTTATTCTGAATGAATTGGGATCAATTAAACCAATTTGTGTCCATACAATTTTCAGTGGACCAAAAATGTGTTTGCCAAATGAAAACCACCTAAGTTGACTTAAGGGCAGATGACAAAATGCAGCTGACTTCAGGGGCAAAAAAATTCTATTTTATTTTAGTTAACAATATACGAAAATCTGCTGATATGAAGAGAAGATGAAATGCGAAAACAATCGATCACTAAGATGACTGTATCCTTCTGAATACAGAAAAAAAAAAAAAAAAAGGAAAGTCCTGGAGGCAGTAATATTTTTTTGTTCAATTATGAACATCCATCTCCAGCAGCATCAAGTGTTTTTCCAACAATGACAATTTGATCAGAGAACATTAACATATAATGGACTGTGAAACAGGATGATCAGTATAAGGAAGACGGCTATGCTTAAAGCTAGTGATATATATTAAACACCTTACTTGTTACAGCTAGAAAGTATCTGCGTCAAATTCCTCCTAGTTCATTTTACATCTTTGCACCTCTGGAGATTAGTATGTCTCCATATGGTACCTTTTGTTCGACCCTAATGTAGTCCCGTGTAGCAAGAACTGTCACATAAATCAGCAACATCATTCGGATACAGTAAAGATTGATGTTGTAATTGTAGCAATTGAAAAGTCAAGTGAAGATGAATACCACAAGTCTGATAGAAAAGACATGCTGCTCGTTTTTTGTTCATCCCAAAAGCTAACTGCTTTAGGGATTCTGCGTTGGCGGATTCCGGTGTGTCAAAGTGAGTCTTCAAGTGCCTATATTGATCAGGTCCCACATGCAAATATCTTAGTTTGGTTTTGTTTTTTAAGTTTTATATGCAATAACTAAGGGATAAGGTCTGTGGAAACTTTAGGAAGAAGCTTACATTCTGATGGAATCAGTTATCTGGTCAAGTGGCTGATTAACAACCGGATGCTTTTGTGTTTGGGTTGGTCCAGTTTCTACCAGAAGATCTGCAATAATTAACAAGATTCACCAAGTTTTTATATATGGAGGCAAACTGGCAATGAGTTGCAATTTGACTAAAGAAAAAACCAATTAATGATCAGTTACCATTATCTGGTGATAAACCATTTTCAGATAGCCTAGCTAACTTAAAGTTTGGATCAGAATGCTGCCACGAGGGCTCCTCCGCCACAGGGTCAAGGCCATTTCCACTGTTCCTGGAAGCGGACAGGGGTCTTTTCTTGCTGGACCTGAACCATGTGAATCCAATAATTAACAAAGAATTCCATTGTTTGGTGGAATTATTTGGTGTTGAAAATTTTGTACGCCAATGATTAATGTGTTTTAGCATAATATCGATGCAATACATCTGCAAGACTTGCACTGATTAACCTCACCGTCCTGAATTGATGTCCGAATTGTGTGAGAAGAAACCATGCCCTGACCCTGAGCTGGGAATTGACCTTATCTCGTCACCTATGGCATTATACATGAAAATATTTGTTCACTGGGAAGTAGAAAAGAAAATAAATACAGGACATCAAACACTAGTATACCAGAATTTCCGGGGGTAGCCATCAGATTGGCCTTAGATGCACTCATTCCATTAGCCTCTTTTTCTCCCAATCCATTGTTTTTAAGGTTGTTCCTGAACTCCTCCATTAATATCTCTGGTGGCATCTCAGTGTCATGGGCATTTGCTCGTTGCTTCTCAATGGAAATTCCCATTGATTGGGATCCAATTCTGCTGTGAAAATCTTCAAAAGGCTTCATCATTCAAGTTCTTAATTAGGCAAATGATAGGTTTCTTTTTCAGAACATTACTAAGACAGAGAGTAAGGGTGGCTTACATCTCCCATTGGTTCCATAAAATGCATTCTTTCTGGTGGAGATGATGATGATGGTTCTGGTGGCTGAAGATGAGAGCTTCGACCTGTGAGAGTACAGAAACTTAATTGTTTGAATTTTTTCTTTCAATAGGAATCATGCATGCGGAGTAAAGAAAATCTGACCAGAAGGTGAATCATGTGGAGGTTGGGTACTTCTCATCCACATTTCCAGAAGGGCTGCCGGATAATGAACTTGTCTATTTCCACTCGTAACTAACTTCTCCACCAGTACAACAGAAGGCAGGCCCATGAGAGTGGCTATCTTCATTGTAGACAAGGCATCTGTGGGAAGCTGCATATTGACTCTAATGTCATTCATCTTTAGACTACTTGAACTAAGTCCAAATAAAGACAAAATGATGCTAGTAATGATGCATTCTTTTTAGCATATCATATCAAGCCAACAAGGAGATACATTTTTGCTCATGACACTCCTCTACTTGGACGCCTTTTCTTAGCTTGGGCGTTGGAGAACAACGTAGTCCAGAGGTGCATGTCAGCAAGTTAGGGACAAACAAAGAAAATGCACAAGTATCACCTTTTGTTTCCTTCCTCTTCTTGAGACAATATCAGAGGAATTCTGAAGCCAAGATTGATATATTGGACCAGGGATGATGTTTTGGTCAAAGTCCATTGCAAGAGCTGCAGGTCTTCTGGCCCTCCTCCGAGAGGGCCTTGGCCTCATGTGATCCCGCTAAAGCCAAAATTATACATGAACACTCTGGAGTCAATACATCATGCTTGCACTGCATTGATTTACATGCATATTGGTACCTGATTTGCTCCCTTGCTTTCTTTGGAATGCGGCTTGTCTTGTTCCTCAGGTTGTTGTTCCTGGATTCCATCAGCTGCAAGAACTCAGAACATCAGAATAATGAAGTCAGACTGACATTCAGGTGATGCATTCAGGAGGAGACTAAGAATGTTTTGGCATCACAAAGTTCTCTGCGCCCAAGGACTAACACATTAGCAATTCAGCAATTGATGATACAGAAGCAACTAATAAAACACAACCCCATCTTATCAGAGTCTGTAAATTTTGAAAAACAGCAATTGGAGATCTAAAATATTGGTAACGGATAAGGCCCTGAATTGGGTTTATTTGATTTCATTTTTTGTTTTTCCTTTAATTTTGTCTTTCGGCTGAATTTATGTTTGCATGCAATATACAGCGTAATGGTTCGGAGCCTACGAACTGCAATGCTGTCTGCTGGCTGTATACTGTCTCTTCTGCTTTTCTATAATTGATTAAGTACTGGAGCAAGCTGGCCAAAGATTCATCAAGACTAACTTCTTTATCCTCTGTCACATACTTGCAATCTTGAAAATGAAAACCATTTATACATCAATTCTGTTTCTTGATGTAAGTTTGACAACTGCCAAACTAATGCTGGTATCACAGTAGTGAATGAAGATAAGCAGAATGGAAATGGAAATGGAAATGGAAATGGCCCCTCCGATCCAACTATTTATATTAAAAGGATACCAGCAAAAATCATTTGTTCCTTACATTTATGGAGTTCCTCTTGACGAGGTGGTGATGGTATGAGACTACTTGGGAACTCAGTGTTTTCAGGTGGAGTGAAATTCAGTTGGGTCTCATTATCTCCTTCAATATCAAACCTGTCACAGCACTCCAGAGTAACTTCAATATAGGATAAGGGAAATAAAATTGTACCAGTCATTGTACCCCAATACCCAAATCAACAAATGACAAGTAGCTCGATGTGCAATTGTAGACATTAGATTATAACAGAGACATCTAAATTAAAGTTTCCATTCACCTTTCAAAGCAATTGAATGTAGTGGTATTAGCCTGATATGAATCATAATTATCAAATAACGTAATATTAGCAGCATCAGCTGCAATAAAAATGGATGGGGACGGAGGGTTAGTTGATTTATACGACTTAAAAACTGGGAAACAAATGGCAAGCAAAATGATGGTGTATTCAAGTAAATCAATAAAAAAGTGATGCCCATATTTAAAGGGAATCACATATACCTTGATGGTGATCCTGGTTTAGATCACCCTGCAGATTTGAATCTAAATAAGGGTCATCCACGTTGTCCAGTCTCTGTACACGAGCAAGTTCTACATTAGCATCTCAGGCACTGTAATTTCGTCAAAATATGATTTATGGAAGTTGTAAGCATTCACAAAGATGGCACAATTACTTGCAGTTTTTCCATAACTGGCTCGTATGAAGCAAATGAGCCGCTTTAAATTTTGGGACAATTAATGGTTTCACATTAGCCAAAGAGAGTATGAGGCATTTCCAGTTGAAAGGATACTATATCTTAGTATTACCAAGCTGAGAAATAAGCCACTGCACCTCCAACTTCTCCAAAACATTTCCATGTTTAGAGGTGAAACATTTTACTAACTAGCTAATAGTAAGAACCTAATTGAAGTACCATGGAAATATACGAAGTATGCTGAAAATCCATAATGGTGGTTGCATCTGAATATGGAAGTGGTTGCTCAATCTCACCGAGGTCTTCGTCATGATTTGGTGGCAATGTAATAGCTTCATATCTACAAAATTTAAACATGGGAAAAGAAAAAGGGAAGGTTAAAAATCGAGGCCTATCAGCTTTCTGAGGACTAGTACTATATTAACCACTATCTTTGCCAGCATCTGAACTACTGCCACTGACTTCTATGATAGCTTTGTTTCATTAATGTTCCATGAATAGAATCTTGAAGTATCTATAACTAGGAACATGCATCTCTGGTGGCATTTTGTGAAATGATCCAATATCAAATTTCCATCAAATTCTGCTACATTAATATACAAAGGTTTAAGGCTCATTGAGAACATTGTTAATAAAGACGATGAATGACTCACTTGGCTTGAGATTTGCCCTTCGGAAGTCTGGTTAAATCCGACGGAGCACTTTTAACCTTCCAAGCTTCATTTATTTCCACCTGCCCAAAATAGAGATAGTAGTACTTCAATATTCTAAAGCAGCAAATCCTAATTGCCACCTATTGCGTCATGGATTGACAGTATGGAGAGAGTTGATGTTCTTACCAACAGTCGGGTGACATCATCTGTGAAGCAACACCATAAAAGAATCATTTCAGAAACTGGTGTTTGTATCAGAACGAAAGTGGGAACAAAATTTTGACAAGATCAAAATTAATGGTAGCTTACCATAGAGGAGTTTTACTTTTCTTTCATAAACAATTACAACTCCACCTGAAATATTCATAAAAAAGGAATGCCAACATTCTGGTAATAAAAATTTAATAACAGAAACTTAAACGAATAAATGAATGACATACCCATGAGAATTCCCGACAGTCTGAGAGCCATAGGAACTGAAGGATTTAAAATCTGTTCACTGTAACAAAATCAGCTAGAAATTAGCGATGTACAGTAACTTCAATTTCTTATAAGTTCTGGATGAACACAACTACCAGATTTTGATAATGTTGAGCTTGTCAAGCTTTCTTCGGTGTATCTTTGCATGCATCGTCGCGGCCATCCTTCAAACGCACCCACCCACACACACAGAAGTAGAATAAAATTCATGGTCTGGAGCTTGCAGTACCAAAACATCTTAAAGAAAGGCCAAAACCCGATAAATCGTCAAAGAAAAACTAGATTCACCACAAAACATATCCAATTTTCTGCTCTAGATATCTCAACAGAGTCTTATAATCAAGAATCAAAATGTTCAAGTTAATACCACCCGCCAAAAAGCAGAGTAAGCGAAAGCTAAGAAAAAAGACTACAAAACCACACCCCCAAAACAATCACCACGAACTCAAATCCAAGACAAAAAACTCACACAACGTAGACAATTTAACCAAAGCCAAATACTCAAAAACCAAACAGAGTATAATTCATTTTATCGCGCGATAAAACGATCAAAGTCTTTCTCCATGGTTATGCTTCACAGAGCTTAAATTAACTCTCCGCTCTACCTTAAATCATGATATTTGAAAGAGTACCAGTACGAGAAACTTGTTCCTATCTATACATGCAAGCATATACACGCGGAGAAGTAAAAAATACCATATCTGTCCCAGCGGAGCTTTGCGAGCTAGTAGCTGGTGAGAGTAAAACATTTTGATCCGATTGCCGATGAAATCGGAGACCCCGAGCGAAACGCAACTACAAACTTGTGTGAATGTAGAAAGAGAGAGAGAAGCAAGTCGCCGTATGTATAAATAGGTTATGCAGACCGTGTGCAGTGTAACGAACTGAGTACCCGCCAAGCAGAGAGAACTTTCTGCATGTGGGGGACAATGTGGAAGGGGTGTTCTTTGCGCTACAATTACATATCGATGCACGAACTTTTGTGTGCTACTCTCTAAATTAAGGCCATTTACACGAATCGGTCAATTTGTCTCAATTGTTCGTTTATTTTCCTAACGCCCATTAGAGATACTTACCTAAGCCCGATAAGATTTTTCTATCAAAATCACACCTCATTTTATCAAATTAATCATAAAACAAATGAAATATATTTGTTACGACTTAAATCAAATTATATATTAATCACATTGTAAATATGTTATATTTATTATATAATTAATTTAAATTCAATCAAAATCGTCTGAATTAAAGTTTCCCAAATTGGGTATTGTGGTAGATAAATTTTGACGAAAGCCATAATATAATCTAGCCCATTTGGGCATATTATAATCCCTTCAGGCCCATGTGTAAAGGTAATCGCTTGAATTAGGAGTAAACGTAAGGTGAGTTGGATCAATTTAGATAATTTTTCGATTTAACTCAATGTTTGTAGTTTTTGAATGGGCCCAAGCCAACCTTCACAATCATCAAAATTTTATTTTACGGTCCAATTGGGCTAGGGTGGTTTTTTTTCAATTTTTTTTTTTAATATAGTATCAATCACCTGTAAATTATATTATTATTTTGTGAGAATTTATGCATTTGTTACAATTACATTATCATAATAAATGTATTTTTAAATGCTATTGCATTTTTTATTCTATTTATATGTGCTATATGTATTTTTTCTTCTTAACTAAACTAAATACTATAATCTTTTCTACGCAATATATATATATATATAATATAATAAAACATAAGTACAATATAATTTGAAATAAAAAAATTAATCCGTAGTTAAATGGGGTGCTTGCAACTTGGGAGTTAGTTTAGGGGTATAATGTATTTAGGATAAATTATATTTTATTATTTGAATTATATCCATTTTTACACATTTGCGAAATTTGTACATTACAATATATGACCGGTATTTTACTGATTTTTACTGAAAAAACATCACATGCTTGCATATGTAAAAAATATCACATCACATAACCCTTAAACATCATATGTACACTACATGTGATGTCTTCTTGAAAAAAAAATTGGTAAAAAAATAGTTATAAATGACAAAGTGCAAAATTTCGTAAAGTTGAGATGATAAGTTGATACGAAAAAAGTTTAGATGCCAAATTGTAAAAACGATTATAATTTGAATGATAAAATATAATCAACCCATGTATAATATAAATAATAATTAAAATAAAAATATATTTATTTATATATATTTTTATTAAAATTTATTATTATTACTTTTTTTTATATACATACATATATTATATATTTTCAATTATTAATTTTGTAAACTAATAATATACATCATTTTACAATACTTTGACATGACATCGTAAAAAATTCTTAACCAATAAAAAATTAAGCAAAGTCCCTTCAAATGTTGGACATTTCCATCTCCTACTCTAAAGGCAGGAAGGCAGATCACAGGTCAGGCATTATCAATTTTATTTAAATAAAAAATGAAATTACCGACAATAAAAAAGTGAGATTATCTGTATTAAATAAAAAATATATTAACTTGACACCACTGACAATTTCATTAACTAGTTCAAATATATTTTCATCTCATACAAATGTCTAACAAAATTGAAAACAAACATTTCCCATTAAAAATTAACAACTAAAAATTGAAAATAAAGACACAAACAAACATAATGTAATCTTACATTTATTTTCATTTATCAATTGATTTTTAAATTAGTCAAAATTTACCGACTTTAATAATATTAGTGAAAAAATTGAATTAAACAATCATATTTATCATAAGTTAACTTTTTAATTATTTTTGAATAAAAGTTTATACTTATTCTAAATTAACTTATTATTATATTGATATTTTTTTAAATAATATATATAAAGTTAACATACAACTGATTTAAGTTTACGTAAATTGATTCGATTAGAAGTTGCCATAAAAATAGAAGGTAATAAAAGGAAACTTTTCACTATGTTTGTTTTTATTTTCAAATTATTTTCAAAACAAGTTAAAACATACTCAATGTTTGTCATCATTCAAAACACCTTATTTAGGTGTTTCTGAATGTTTTAGCATAAATACATATATATATACACACACATATATATATAAAAGACATGATTTGAAAATGAATAGTAACTTTTGTCTCCCAAAACACAACAATAAACATATAATACTTATTTTAAATTATCTAAAAAAAAAAATCAAACATACATACTATATCTAACACACACTTATTTATCTTTATTTTTTTCTCTCTCTATCTCCATAAAACACAACAAAAAACGAATCCTATTATGATAGGCTTTGTTTGATTTTATGTTTTCGCTTTTTCCAAGATAAGATAAAACATTCTCAATATTTTTTGTTGTCCACACCTTATATGTATGTTTTTTTATTTTTTAATTTTCTATATATAATATATATACACTTATATATATAATATAAAAAAGACATGATTTGACAATAAACAGTAATTTTTATTTCCAAAAAATACAACATTAAACATACAATATATATATATTTATATATCAAAGATATATAAACAAGATATCATTTGATATGAACAGTGATGAATCCCAATATCAAACCTACACCAATTATTTTAAAATATTTTAAATTATCTCAAAACACAAACCCAAACATATCATTTATTTTCAACACACTCCAAAATACAAAACAAAACAGTAAAACTACAAATCCAACACAATATTTTGTCTTCTCCCTTTATATACACTGTCAAAATCACATGCCCACACCATCATGCGTGCTCTACCTCGCCTATAATCTCTACTCTCTTCCCCTCTGCAACGAAATGATTCATCAGCTTTTCCATCTTTGTCGTCATTCAGCACCCTATGGACAGATTAATCGAATTATCCGACCACGAAATCCGCATAGATTTCGCCTTGGGATGCAAATGCCGCACCAACATTCGCCTCAAATCCCTCATTTCTACCGCCCCACTGGCTTTCAAGCTCCAGACCTCCTCCCCCCACAAGTTCCTCGTCAACCCACCGAGCGGCCTCGTCCCACCACTCTCCTCCGCCACCTTCCAAATCGTCCTCCAACCCCAATCCCACCTCCCCCCCACCTTCCCTCGATCCCCCTCTGACCGGTTCCTTCTGAAAACCGCCGCCGCACCAGACCTGGGTGCTGACTCTCCGGAGTCGACTAAGTCCGAGCTCGTCAACCGCTGGTTCAACTCCGCGGCCCATCGCTCCACTTATGACGTCAAGCTCAAGGTTTACTTCGTTGGCCCCTTTCTCCTCACTCACGCGGTGGGCGCGGGAGATTTTGAGGCGGTGAGGAGCATCGTCAAACGACAGCGTTCGGTTGTTTCCGAGTTGCCGGCTCGGGAAGCCGAGTCCTTGTATCGAGTTGCAGCTCAGTTCCCTGACGTTATGGGTTTACTCTTGGAGGCGGGGTTGAGGGTTGACGTCGGGCGGGAGCTTTATGACGACGGGAGGATGGTGGCTAAGGGGTGGACGGAGTTACACGTGGCGGCGGCGTTTGATCGGCAGGAGGAGGTTGAGAGGCTGAGTAAGGAACGTGAGGCAGTGGATTGCAGGGATAAGGAAGGGAGAACGCCGTTGCATTTGGCGGCGAGTAAAGGGCATTTGGGGAGTGCTAAGGTGTTGGTGGATGCAGGGGCAAGCGTGGACGCAAGGAGCAAGGACGGCCGGACGGCTTTGTATAGAGCGGCGGCGAACGGGGACCGAGGGATCGTGGAGATGCTTCTGGGTGCTGGGGCGGACCCCACTATTGGTGATGTGGATTATTGTCGTTCAGCCATTGATGTCGCCCGGGATAAGGGCCAGGTAAGTGATTCCACCTTTTATTCGTTCTTGACATTTTGTTTCTCTCTCGCCAATTTGTTACTGCAACTTTATCTTGGTTCAATAAAATGGGAAAGTAATTTAGAAAGTAATATAAGAAAATGTCAAACACTGAATCATAATGATTGATTTTGTTTTTAAGTTGTTTTGGATATTTCGTAGAGATAGAGAAAAACAAAGATAAATAAAAATAAGTTAGAGATAGTGTGGATGTTTGTATTTATTTTTTGAGATAATATAAAATAAGTATGGTATGTTTGAATTGGGTAGTGGAGAGACAAAAAGTACTATTCATTGTCAATCATGTCTCTTTTATATATATTTATATGTATATATATGTATAAAAATATATATAATAAATTTGAGTGGATTAAAATAAATATTATTTTTTAATTAATTGTATTTTTTGGATAAAAAATAATTAAAATTATTTTAAAATAATAAAAAATATATCTAAAACTTACAAAATTAAACAAGCCAAACATACTCTATATTTTGGCCCCTCTCAAAAATGGGCCAAAATCAAAACCAAACATGGATTCTTATAAAATTACCTCAGAAGAGGGTGGTTGAATTACAATTTTTGGCCCTATAATTGACCATTTGTTCAGTTTTGATCCTCAAATTATCGACCTTA
The DNA here is from genome assembly GCF_026168435.1 of Sesamum indicum. NCBI lineage: Eukaryota > Viridiplantae > Streptophyta > Magnoliopsida > Lamiales > Pedaliaceae > Sesamum > Sesamum indicum. The sequence continues at coordinate 15,359,325 of NC_142660.1, read as the reverse complement.
ATAATATTGGACTCTAAATCGATATTTTTTTAACACTTTTGCTCCTTGCCGTTATTTCTGGCATTAGAGTTAACAGAGCCAGTATTGGAAGGAAAAAAAATTCCCTTTTTACACCTTGGAGCTTGGTTGTTTTATGAAATTCGACAAAAACATCAACTTCCACTGTCTTAAAAGATATACTTGAGAAAGGTTTGAGAAAAAAAATGAGTTTTAAGCTATAAAACCAAATATTATTCTCATTATCAAAACTCCTCGTAAGCTTAGGGGTTGGAATCTCCATTTAGGAGGACCACATATTACTTGTACTCCAAATATGTAGAAATACATATGCTTATAAATTATACATCTGTCCTAATTAGCAGTATGTAATTGATTATCACCTTTGGAGCCTGTCAGCAACATTTCCACCAGGCCCATTTATTAAAATAATATTAAAAAAATTCTTTTTTCAACTATACCCGAAAATGGGGTATAGTTAGTTGCAAGATTAAGGGGAGTTGTCAGTGCTACTAATGACTCCCCAACTTTTTTTATTTTTATTTTATTTTTTTACAAAACGTGCTCAAATCGTTAGCGCTGCTAACAAGCACCAACGACTTGATCGCACTTATTTTTTTTATTAATTTATGTTTGTTATTATATTTAATAATATTATATACTAATTAATTAGTAACTATTTTTTTAATTTTATATTTTGGAACTTTAATTAATTTTTTTTATATTAAAAAGTATTAAGAAAAAAAATATTGATTTAATTAATTTTTAACAACTAATAAAATTAAAAATTACACATAAATAAAAAAAATTATTTAAGTATTTGCTTCATTATTTCGGTGTTTATGATCCCGCCCTGACATATTATTTTGATGCAATGGAGATTGGTTTGTTGTGATTGCACATGAATTTTATTGTCTTGCCTGCGCTTAGGGTTAGTCCATCTCATTAGAAATTTTAATAGCTTGCTGTTGATCCCGACGAGCAGAACTATAATATTATAAAATTAAAATTAATTATAAATTTTAATAATGTTCGCCAGTGTCATAAGTGCGTCGTCGCCGTAGTTTGCACTAATGACTTGGGCACATATTTTGTTGTACAAAATCTTTAGTGCTACTAACGACTTGGCACTCTTTTTTCATAAAAAGAAAATTTTCTGTTAATTATTGTTTATGTTAAATTTTGTTAGGGTAAATTTCAATGACCTTCGCTGAGGTTTGATATAATTATGAATACTCCCTTGTTGTTTGAAAAATATCAATACCTCTCTGATTTTAACGGCCGTCTAATAATTAGCCCAATCGATTAAATTTTCGTCAATTTTATGGTGAATTGATCAAAATGCCCTTGTGAATTAAAAATTAAAGCTTTATTTATTTTTTTAGAAAATTATTTTTTTTGGATTAAGTAGATAATTATTTTTATAATTTTTAAAATTTTTTCATTCATCTCGTTCAATTTTTTTTTATAAGTTTTTAACTTTTGCAAAAAAACTAAAAGATACAGTAAAGGGAAAGTTGATAATTTCATAACTCTATAAGGATTACATAATTTCATCAAATATTAGGGGGGAATTTGTAATTTTTCAAACAACAAGAGGGTACTCATAATTATGTCAAATCTCAGGGAAGGGGTCATTGTAATTTACCCATTTTGTTAATTATTGTGGTATGTTAATTAATAAACGTACTTTAATTTAAATTTGTTTTTCCTTCTCTTTAAACATTACTTATATTATTTTCGGTTTATTTCATGCTAACTAAATGAAAAACATTCAAATTAGCTATGAGAATAGATTAAACAAGGACTAAGTCAAATTCTAAACCATGTTAGGGGCATATCTCAAAATATTTTATCACATTGTCACATATCAACAAGTAGTAGTGCAATATATGACTTCTTAAAACTCTTTGTCACAAGATAATGTTCCGATTATGATGATAAAGAGCTAAACGAACCAATAGAATCAGTGGCCCAAAAAAGAAGAAAACCTCAACGATAACGGCAATGACGTACTTGTGGGTTGGCGGACATTCTGTAATTAATTTTAATTTTATAATATTTTTGTTCTACTCGTCGGATTGATGACAAGCTATCCGAATTTCTAGTGAGATAGACTAATCCCAAACACGGGCAAGATAACAAATTCTTATCCAATCACAGCAAAGTTGAATTCCATTACATCAAAATAATGTGCCAAGATAGGACCGTAGATGCCAAAACAGTAAAGCCAATAGTTGAGAGTTTTTTTATTTGTACGTAGCTTTCGATTTTATTAGTTGTTAAAAATTAATATAAAATTAACATATTTTATTAATATTTTTTAATTATAAAATATTAAATAAAAAATTCAAAATATTATAAAATTAAAATAATAACTACTAACTAATTAGTATATATTATTATTAAATATAAATTAATAAAATAAAAAAATTAGGTGTGCTCAAGTCGTTAGTGCTATTAATGATTTGAGCACATTTTTTAAAAAAATATTAAAAAAACAAAAAAGCTGGGGAGTTGTTAGTAACGACTCCCCTTAATCTTGCAACTATATACCAAAACGGGTATAGTTGCAATTTTATTTTCCAATATTATTTTAATAAATAACTCATTATCCACCATTGGAAATATTTTTCTCCCTAGGGAACCATGAAGCAGAGATGAAGTATACAGGAACCAGAAGGCTTCATTATTTAAATATTATAAAAATAATAATAAAAATATAATATTTTTAAAATGTATAACACAAATATTATAAGTCGTTGATAAGGTTCACGACTTGAGAATTTTTTTTATTAAAGAAATGCGGATTCATTGTCCGCATCCGGCTTTAGGAGAAATTATTTAAAAAATATAGAAAAAAAAGAAAATTTAAAATTTGAAGTGATTTGGAACTTTTAAAAAAGCAAGTGGCACCGCTGTCAGTAATTGTGGTGCCACAATTGATATTTAAAAAAAAAAAATTTAATGCGCCACCGCGGTGGCATGATTATTTTAATAAAAAAAATAAAACAGTTGAAGAAGATAGTGGTTCTTCATCGAAAACAAAAAAAGAAATGGTCAAAGCTGCAACCTGCAAAAATGCAGGCTGCAACTTTCCGGTGCTGAGCCACCGCGCTTAGACAGTGCGGTGGCTCAACATTTTTTGGCACACTTTTGCCCGTGACATTGCAGCTCACACTATTTAAGTGTGAGCTGCAATGGAAGTTCTCACAGCACAACTTAAACATTTTCCCTCTCCGCATTTTCATTCTTGTTCTTCTTCTCGTGAAATTTTTCTTGTTCTTGTTCATGCAACATTTACACCTTTCTCTTTAAAAATATTTGAAGTGAGTATGGCTAATTTTGGCCCTATTGATACAAGTGTTTTGTATGGGCAATTAAATCATCGGTTAGAAGATGTGTCCGAAAATTCAGATACAACTTTATCTGTACGACACGGTGACATAGCTTTTTTTCGTGTCCTTCAATTAGTCCCACGTCATACTCGTGTTTTGTAAGTACTTCAAAATATGGGGTTTCTTGGTGTTTTATAGTGTGGGCATTTTGAAATTGACACCCATTTAATTACTGCATTAGTAGAGAGATGGCGTCCCGAGAGGCATATTTTTTATTTATCGGTTAGCAAAGCAACTGTAACACTGCAGGATATCGCCATCATCTGGGCACTCTCGGTAGAAGGTAATCTTATTATCGGGGTAGATACAAGGTATAGTATTCAGTGGTGGCAAAATTATTGTCATCAATGGTTGGTATGCCAAATAAAGATGCTTTTAGATGGTCAAGAATAAAATTAATAGTGTTATATGAATATTTAATAGAAAATACATGTGATGAAGATAGCCCGTTTGATGCTGTATTACATGAGGCACGTTGTGCCATGTGCATTCTCGATGGGGTGTTGTGTCCTGATACTACGGGGAACACTGTGTCATTGTTTTATCTACGGTATATGAAAAATATACACGAGAAATATATCTCAAATTGGGGTTCAGCAGTGTTGGGTTATCTATATCATGAGTTGTGTTCAACATCACAATAAGGGAAAACCAATATTAGTTTTTCCTCGTAGTGATGTTGTACACAACTCATGATATAGATAAGCCAACACTGCTGAACCCCAATTTGAGGTATATTCTCGTGTATATTTTTCATATGCCGTAGATACAACAATGACACGGTGTGCCCCGTGGCATCACGGCACAACACCCCACCGATAATGCACATGGCATATATACGTGCCTCCTGTAATACAGCCTCAAACGAGCTATCTTCATCACATGTATTTTCTATTAAATATTCATATAACACTGTTAATTTTATTCTTGACCATCTGGAAGCATCTTCATTTGGCATAAAACCCAACCATTGATGACAATAATTTTGCCACCGTTTAGTACTATAACTTGTATCTACCACGGTAATAGGGGAACTTATTTAAATAATGTAAAAAAAATTAGTAAAGTAAGGTGGTTTTAAAGTTTTTAGAAAATTAAGCGGCACCGCGGTGCCACATTTTTTATAAAAACAAACACCGCGGTGGCTAACCGCGGTGACACAGAGTTTTTTAAAAAAAATTATTTTTTATGTGCCACCGCTAATATTTTATTAAAAAAAAAAGAAAACAGTGAAGAACCGCTATCTCAGATAGCGGTCTTCACTGAATGTTAAAAAAAAATGGGTTAAACCTGCAGCCTGCAATTTTGCAGGCTGAGCCATCGCGCTTACCAAGCGCGGTGGCTCAGCTTTATTTTTGGCCACACTGTAATGAATGGAATTGTAGCTCACACTATTTAAGTGTGAGCTGCAATCCTTATTCTTCACCTTGAGCAATAATTTCTCTGCATTCTTTCTTCTTCAACATTCAACATTCAACAACATTTTCTTGTTCTTTCTCTTCCTTCTTCTTTAACATTTTTCCCGGCCAATTTTATTGTTCTTGTTCACGCACAATTTTTACACCTTTCTCTTTAAAAAATTTTAAAGTGAGAATGTCGAATTTTGGCCCTATTGATACCAATGTTTTATACAGGCAATTAAATCATCGATCAGAAGATGTGTCCGAAAATCCGAGTACAACTTTGTTAGTACGATGTGGTGATATTGCTTTTTTTCGCGTTCTACAACTAGCACCACGTCATATTCGTGTTTTGCAAGTACTCCAAAATATGGGATTTCTTGGTATTTTGCAGTGTGGGCATGTTGAAATTAACACCCACTTGATTACTGCTTTAGTAGAGAGATAGCGCCCCGAGACCCATACTTTTCATTTTTCGGTGGGCGAAGCTACTGTAACACTGCAGGATATCGCCATCATCTGGGCACTCCCGGTGTAAGGTAATCTTATTATCGGGGTAGATACAAGGTATAGTACCCAATGGTGGCAAAATTATTGTCATCAATGGTTGGGTTTCATGCCCAAATGAAGATGCATTTAGATGGTCAAGAATAAAACTGATAGTGTTATATAACATTTATTAGAGAATTTGTATGATGACGATAGCCCGTTTGAGGATGTGTTACAGGAGACACGTATATGTGCCATGTGTTTTCTTGGTGGGGTGTTGTGCCCTGATGCTACGGGGAACACCGTGTCATTATTATATCTGCGCCATATGGTAAATATACACGAGCAGTATGTCTCAAATTGGGATTGTGCAGTGTTGGCTTATCTCTACCGGGAGCTATGTACAGCATCACAAAGAGGGAAAAATAATATTGGCGGTGTCATGCAATTATTACAGATATGGGCATGGTCTCGCATCATAACGCTTGCACCCATTCCCTCGAGTGAATCTTCAACTCTGATACCGACCATAATAGACCTTGACAATATTCTGCCTAGCCCTCCATATGCTGCACGATACGAACATTTTTATTTATTTATATAACTATAAAGAATTTTGATTTCATTTACTTTTCTTAATTTTGATTTTAGGTGGTCATAGCATATATCCTGTACTCATACGGCGCACAATGCTCTACGTATAATAAGGAACGTGTTGGATCGTATGCAATTAAATGAGGTTTATCGTTGTGATTTATTTTTTACGTTTAGTGTATTTATATCGTTGTGATTTATTTGTTCAGAAATACACTAAACGTAAAAAATAAATCACAACGATAAACCTCATTTAATTGCATACGATCCAACACGTTCCTTATTATACGTAGAGCATTGTGCGCCGTATGAGTACAGGATATATGCTATGACCACCTAAAATCAAAATTAAGAAAAGTAAATGAAATCAAAATTCTTTATAGCTATATAAATAAATAAAAATGTTCGTACCGTGCAGCATATGGAGGGCTAGGCAGAATATTGTCAAGGTCTATTATGGTCGGCATCAGAGTTGAAGATTCATTCGAGGGAATGGGTGCAAGCGTTATAATGCGAGACCATGCCCATATCTGTAATAATTGCATGACACCGCCAATATTATTTTTCCCTCTTTGTGATGCTGTACATAGCTCCCGGTAGAGATAAGCCAACACTGCACAATCCCAATTTGAGACATACTGCTCGTGTATATTTACCATATGGCGCAGATATAATAATGACACGGCGTTCTCCGTAGCATCAGGGCACAACACCCCACCAAGAATGCACATGGCACATATACGTGTCTCCTGTAACACAGCCTCAAACGGGCTATCATCATCACACGTATTCTCTAATAAAGATTCATATAACACTGTCAGTTTTATGCTTGACCATCTAAATGCATCTTCATTTGGCATGAAACTCAACCATTGATGACAATAATTTTGCCACCGTTGGGTACTATACCTTGTATCTACCCCGGTAATAAGATTACCTTCCACCGGGAGTGCCCAAATGATGGCGATATCCTGCAGTGTTACAGTAGCTTCGCCCACCGAAAAATGAAAAGTATGGGTCTCGGGGCGCCATCTCTCTACTAAAGCAGTAATCAAGTGTGTGTCAATTTCAACATCCCCACACTGCAAAACACCAAGAAACCCCATATTTTGGAGTACTTGCAAAACACGAATATGACGTGGTGCTAGTTGTAGAACGCGAAAAAAAGCAATATCACCACGTCGTACTGATAAAGTTGTATCCGCAATTTCGGACACATCTTCTGATCGATGATTTAATTGCCCGTATAAAACACTGGTATCAATAGGGTCAAAATTCAACATTCTCACTTTAAAATTTTTTAAAGAGAAAGGTGTAAAAATTGTGCGTGAACAAGAACAATAAAATTGGCCAGGAAATGTTGAAGAAGAAGAAGGAAGAGAAAGAACAAGGAAATGTTGTTGAATGTTGAAGAAGAAAGATTGTAGAGAAATTGTTGCTCAAGGTGAAGAATAAGGATTGCAGCTCACACTTAAATAGTGTGAGCTGCAATTCCATTCAAGGTGTCACGGGCCACACTGTAATAGTGTGGCCAAAAATAAAGCTGAGTCCAAGCGCGGTGGCTCAGCCTGCAGCCTGCAAAATTGTAGGCTGCAGGTTTGACCCATTTTTTTTAACACTATTTTCTTTTTTTTAATAAAATATTACTGCCACCGCGGTCACTCATAAAAAATAATTTTTTAAAAAACTCTGTCTCACCGCGGTTAGCCATCGTGGTGACACAGAGAAATTTTTTTATTTTTTTATAAAAAATGTGGCACCGCGGTCACGCTTAATTTTCTAAAAACTTCAAAACCGCCCTACTTTACTAATTTTTTTTTGACATTATTTAAATAAATTCTCCTATTACGGGGGTAGATACAAGGTATAGTATTTAACGGTGGCAAAATTATTGTCATCAATGGTTGGATTTTATGCCAAATGAAGATGCTTCCAAATGGTCAAGAATAAAATTAACAGTTTTATATGAATATTTAATAGAAAATACATGTGATGAAGATTGCCCGTTTGAGGCTGTATTACAGGAGGCACGTATATATGCCATGTGAATTCTCGGTGGGGTGTTGTGCCGTGATGCTACGGGAGACACTGTGTCATTGTTATATCAACGGCATATGAAAAATGTACACGAGGAATATACCTCAAATTGGGGTTCAGCAGTGTTGACTTATCTATATCATGAATTGTGTACAACATCACTACGAGGAAAAACTAATATTGGTTTTCCCTTGTTGTGATGTTGAATACAGCTCTTGATATAGATAAGCCAACACTGCTGAACCCCAATTTGAGATATATTCCTCGTGTATATTTTCCATATACCGTAGATAAAACAATGACACGGTGTTCCCCGTAGTATCAGGACACAACACCCCACCGAGAATGCACATGGCATATATACGTGCCTCCTGTAATACAGCCTCAAACGGGCAATCTTCATCACATGTATTTTCTATTAAATATTCATATAAAACTGTTAATTTTATTCTTGACCATTTGGAAGCATCTTCATTTGGCATAAAATCCAACCATTGATGACAATAATTTTGCCACCGTTAAATACTATACCTTGTATCTACCCCAATAATAAAATTACCTTCCATCGGGAGTGCCCAGATGATGGCGATATCCTGCAGTGTTACAGTTGCTTTGCCAACCGATAAATGAAAAGTATGCGTCTCGGGACGCTATCTCTCTTCTAATGCAGTAATTAAGTGGGTGTCAATTTCAATATGCCCACACTGTAAAACACCAAGAAACCCCATATTTTGGAGTACTTGCAAAACACGGGTGTGACGTGTTGAAAGACACGAAAAAAAGCTATGTCATCGCGTCGTACGGATAAAGTTGTATCCGAATTTCCCGACACATTTTCTGACCGATGATTTAGTTGCCCATACAAAATACTTGTATTAATAGGGCCAAAATTAGCCATACTCTCTTCAAATGTTTTTAAAGAGAAAGGTGTAAATGTTGGAAGAACAAGAAAAATTTCCCGAGAAGAAGAACAAGAATGAAAATGCGGAGAGGGAAAATGTTTAAGTTGTGCTGTGAACACTTTCGTTGCAGCTCACACTTAAATAATGTGAGGTGCAATGTCACAAGCAAAAGTGTGGCCAAAAAAATGCTGAGCCACCGTGCGGTGGCTCAACACCTGAAAGCCGCCGCAGCCTGCAACTATTTTATATGAAGAACCGTTATCTGAGATAGCGGTTCTTCAACTATTTTATTTATTTTTATTAAAATAATCATGCCACCGCAGTCAATGACAGCAGTGACGCATTAATTTTTTTTTTTTTAACTCTGTGTCCCGCGGTGACATAATAATTTTATTTTTTTTAAATATCAATTGTGGTACCGTGGTTACTGACCACGGTACCACTTACTTTTTTAAAAATTCCCAAATCACTTCAAATTTTAAATTTTCTTTTTTTTTTACATTTTTTAAATAATTTCTCCGTGGCTTCAAGCATCCTCGACTCCCAATTGGGAGTCCCAATAATAGAGAATTGGAGTCGTGGACTTCTTACATTTTTTCCATTATTTTAATAATTTTTTTATTTATTATAATTAATTAATAAATTACAAAATTAATTAATTATAATTCTTAATAAATTTATAATTATATAATACCACAAAAATACAATAATTTCAATTGTTGAAAGTGACTGCTCGTCCCACAAGTGCGTAGGTGCTATTGGCGTCGAGTTTTTTTTTTATTTTTCAATCACATTATATATTGACTCATTTTGTTCATTATCATCATTACCAGTATTAATATGCAACCTGGCTTAATAATATCGTAGAATAGACTCTATATTAATATTCAACCAACTTGAAAAGAATACATGCATACATTAAGAAATTCAAAATATTACAAAGGAAGATATAGTAGCAATATATATATAATAAAAATGATTAATTACATTAGACCCCTCGAAAAATGTAAAATTATACTTTCACCAAACAAAATTTTAAAATAACACTTACGCTCCCTCAGAAAATTCTACATTTACATCTAATCTCATTTCGTTAGAGTTTGAACGAAAAATGCTGACGTTAGCCAAAAAAATTACATAACTTTTCTATTCTACCCTTTAGTTAATATTCCATATAATAATTTTGTACCTATAAGACGAAAAATATAATGATGTTAACTTCACTCAATATCTGCACATTACATTTATCCCTTTATGAAGATAAAAATGTATATGAAAATGTTAAATGAGGGGCAAAATTAAAAATATACGTGGGCATTCGGTTGCATATTAATGCCTTTAATGATGATAATGAATAACATGAGCCAATACAAAATGTGGGTGAGGAAATAAGAATACCTCGACAGCAACGACACATTTGTGGAACGATGGTCACTTTTAACAATTGTAATTATTGTATTTTTTTTATATTATATAAACTATAAATTTATCATGGATTATAAATTAATTAAATTTGTAACTAATTAATTAATAATGAATTATAATAAATAAAAAAAATTATTAAATATTTAAAAAATGTAATAATGGAGTCGTGGACAAGTTTTATTATTGGGAGTCCCAGAGTCGCGGACATTGTCCCAACTCGAAGTCGTGGATGTGGACCACGACTTTGCATTCTCTAAAATTTTTTTTTAGGTCCATAGTTTGCAATATTTGTGTTATATATTTAAAAAGTATTATATTTCTTTTTGTAAATTTAAATAACTAAGCGGAAAACAGAAGCATATGCGATAAGAACCCAACAGAAATAAAGGGTTGAGACAAATCTCAATTAAGAACAGTATTAGAGCATAACATGTCTACCTCATACATAAACTCACAGAATCGTAAGTTCTATCATGGTACTGATACTCAAAACTACAGACTGCAAAACCAAAGGATATCAACAGGTCACCATTTTCACTATAATTACTCCCCACTAGGTAAGAATGAAACCGCAATGATGATAACCTGCAACAATATCATTTCATGTCACTAGTCTAGAAATTGATTAATCTTTACACCATCCAAGGAATTTAAAGTGATAGCAAAAAGTAAAAGAAGAAACATAGTTGTAAACAATAATCAGCGTAGAGAAATTTAGATTATTTGCAATAATTATATGGTATTAAAATTTATCAAAATTAAGAAGCAGATGCTTACTGGGGGAGCATGGCAGTGCCTCCAAAGCCACAAGTGCCGCCGGTTCTCTTAGTCTTCTGCTAGTGACTATTGGAAGCATATGTCACAAGACTATCAGGGAAAGAGCAACTCCCCTCAGCCCTAATGGAATCACAATCATCTTCACCTTCTCCACAGACATATAGTCTAATACCTCTTGCAAAGTCTCTGCAGGCACACTAGGCTTAGCCACACACCACAACCCATTATGCACCCCAACTCCAACTGGTTTTCCCCCCAATTCTTTCTCAAGTTGGAAGGTGATGTTTTTAACTAATTTCATGAAGCAGTCAAGCTTCAAGACGGGAAAAGGGAAGTCTTTTTTCCCTCCAATGCTGGTTCCATTAACTCTAGCGCTGGAAGTAACGACAAGTACCAAAAGTTTTGAAAAGAGTTGGTTTAAGGACCAATATTGTTAAGGTCGATAGTTTGAGGACCAAAATTGAATAAGTGGTCAAGTAAATGTCATTGTGCAAAATATGTTAGGAGACCTTTGGAAGGTATTTTTATAAACCTTGTTGACGGATGTGTATTCATGCTTATTGAAGAAGAAAAGTTATGAAACAAGAGCCAAGAATAAAAATAATGAAGAGAAAACTTATTTATTTTATATTTCTGAATTTGAAAATATGAGAATTTCCACAGAATTGAGGGATGTTCATAGATATGAATTATCTAAGACACCATTTTTCTGTATGAAATATTACAAAGAACTTGTTGATGCTTGAGTGGTGAAGAGAGTGTGAAAGATACTCGAAGTTGAGTTCTGTCTTGCCTCTTTCAATTGTGCCTATTTGTAGAATTTTGATGAACTTGAACGGACTTGATGGTCTTTAAGTACATGATTGTTTTTGCTGCAAATTATTGGTGGCTGTAAATCTTGTTGGCAATAATCCACACTAATGAAGAAGTGCAGCTGATAATGACTGTCAATCCTTCGTAGTCGATGTCAGAGATAAAATTACAAAGCTGATAATAGTTGCCATTCTTCCCTAATGGGTGTCTTGACAACTTTTAGTTTTTAATACATTTATTTATTTATTATTATTATTTTTTAAATCTAACTATGTTTGCATAAAAATTGAGGATGCAGTAGTAAAAATTATAACCTTTTTATTGGACGCAATTTACAATAGTAAAAAGTTGATGGAATAGGCTGAAGATTAAAAAAAGTCATCTTAATTTTCATATGCAAGATTGACTGAAGATGGGAGTCTTCTCTGTCACTTTGAAATTTTTGGAGAATATTTTCCAATTCTTCCTTGGGAGTAGCTTTGGCTAATTTTATTGCTAAATTTTATTTTTAAAGTAAAATCTGCTCTTGTTGCAATTTGATTTCTTTCTCGAGAATAGTGGAGGTCTAGCAAAATGTGGAATTTTATTGGAACCATTTAAGAATTGTTGCTTGTTCAAAATTGACACTATTTAGAGAAAAATTTGAAAGATTCTTGCACTGATTTTGGAAGAATTTGTTGTTCAGCCGAAGTAGTGCCACCACCTAATGAACCAATTTGAGATTTTGGTTAGTGAAAGTTTGTACCATACAGAAAGTAAAAGGGATATGGTATTCTTTTCATTTTGTTTAATTAGGAAATGCTGAAAGGTTTTAATATAATCACAATATGCGACCAAGGGATAGTTTCTATTGAGAATACTTTTGAATTTATATGGCTACTTCCTCAATCAGACAAGGAAATGATGAAATGTATCAAGATTTTTCTGTTTTACCAAAATCTTTTGCAGAAAAGGTCGGTAGAAAGTTAAGGAAAAATATGAAAATGTTTCTTCTTTTCCTATGGAGAACTCATAAATAATGTCAATCTGGTAGACTACAATTATGCAAAGCACAATTAAAGAAACAAATTGTACCACCCGAAAAGAATTAGAAAGTTGGTGTAAATAGTTTGAATTTCGAAAAAACGTTCTTGATGTTGTCCAGTCTTTTATGTTAAGTAAAATGCTGAGTTAGAGAGGGGAACCCTAGGTTAGTAATGGATTACAAATTCCTAAATAAAACTCTATAAGATGAATTAGGTATCCATTTCTAAATACAGAAAATTTTTCATAAATTCCATCACTTTCTTGTCTAACTAGGGAAATTACCTATACGAATTCAAAAATAAACCCAATAAAAACTATCCCTTAGTCTCATATTTGGATTATATAAAGTCTTCCAACATTTTCTGCTTAAACAAAATGAAAAGAATACCATGTTTTTTTACTTTCTCTTTGGTGCAAAAATTGCACCAACTAAAATCCCAATCCGGTTCATTAGAAGATGGCATTATTTCTAGTCTTAAAATAAATAAATTGAAAGTCGTCTTACATCCACTAGGGAAGAACGACAACTATTATCAGCTTCGTCATTTCTTCCCTGACATACACTATAAAAGAATGATAGCCACTATCAGTTGTACATCTCCATTAATGTGAATTATTGGCAACCACCAACAATTTTAAACAAAAGAAATATACCAAAAAACCATCAAGTCCACACAAGTTTATCGAAATTAAATAAATAGGTACAATTGGAAGAGGCAGTACATAATTTATCTTTGAATACCTTTCACACACTCTGCATTCTAGCAAGTTCTTTAGTTTTAGCACACAGGAAAAGGATGTCCGTTGATAATTCATAAAATTAGTAAGTTGTTATATTCGACTTCATCTTGGTATTGAATGGTATAATAATAATATTGATTTACTTTAATTTTTTACATATTTTGAATTATGTTTCATGAATGAAATAAGATTTTAAATCTGTTTTCCTAATTGTGCAAATCCGGAAAAAATGATTGGCTTTTGATTTTGATTTTGATTTTTAATTCTTATACTATCACTGAAGTTGTTTATAATGTAATTTTCTTGTAATAATATTTTTACTTTCCATTTGTTCCTCATGTTGGTTGAAAATAGTATAAATTGACGAATAATATTTTATGAATTGAATTGAATAACCATAAAATAAATTGTTTAATTTTATTAAATTAGAGTTGAATTAAAATACAAAAGTATAGAAATTAAATTATTTATTATTGTAAATGATGTAGTAGAATTCTTATAGACCAAGGAATCAGTGCATTAAACATTCCATAAAGATGGACTTATTTAATCTATAAAATAAGTTTTCAATAATACTATTTTGATTTTATAATTATTATTATAAGAACAATTAATTAAAAAATCACTTATGAAATAAGTAATTTTATCTTAAGGTTGTTTTTAATAAATAATTGATTTTTATTAATTTTCATTGAACTTGCAGATTATACTATTAATTAAGTACCCCAAGATATTATTTATTGCCATATAAAATTACATTTTCTAAGCAATTTTAGTCTTTTTATCATCACAGAAAATAAAAAAATTAAAACATCAGAAGTTACTGATATTTTTATAGTATATTATTGTAGAATTTAAATTATATTAAATTAATGGGACACTGTCCCCCAAATTGCTTTTGTTTCTTTCAAATTTTTAAATCGTATCTTTTTCCTAATTATATATTCTATATATTTTTCCTATTTAGTATTATAAGTCTTAAATAAATTCTATTTAATTAGTTATTAGTTATAAGTTATGAATATAACTCTTATTATAATTTATTTTTTATTAGAATTCTATCTCAATTCAATTATGTAAGTAATTAACAATTCCTATTATGAAAACTAATTAAAAATTTACTTATTTGTACACATAAAGTTATAATTCTATTTACTATATGAAAGGATATAATTGGCATAAAGCATGACAAATTATTCACACTTTTATAATATAGATAGAAATGTAATAGAACACGCAATAGTATTTAACAGAAAAAATACAAGTAAACCCTTATAATATAGAAAATGTACAAAATACACCCTGTGAAACAAAAAAGAAATTACCCCTATATTTTAAAAAAAGAAGCAAACCCCCCAGGAACATTAGTGTAATGCACGCACCATCCTCTACCCCGTCGCCACCCTCGCCTCTCCGTCTCTCCCGATCCTCCTCCCTCTTTCACCTCACCCACCGCCCCCCCTCCCCTTCCCCTTCCACCTGCCCAAACCCCTCAGCGGCCCCTTCCCTTACCTCTCATCCCTCATCGGCGCCTCCTCACTATTTTCGTCAGCCCTGTGTCGCCTCCCGCTCCCCCCTTTCCCCAGCCAACTCTCTCTCTCTCTCTCTATATATATATATATTAATTAATATGAATATATCATATACATATATTTTTAATTAAATGTTATATAAACATGAGCTTTTTAGATGTAGACCGTTGATTCGAATTAAGTAAAATCTGGGCCATTATTTTGTTAGTTAAATTTGAACCTTAAATTCAATTAGTTTCAATAACTATTAATAAGGATATAAATATAATTTTATAATTAAAAGTTAAAAAATCTAAAAAAGGCGCGTGAACTGCACGGATTCGTCTAATGGGCTTAATTTTTTTTTGTGCTTTTATAGGTCGGTAAATTACTCATTTGCGATACCACGGGAGTTAAATTGCATATAACCCGTATTTAAACTAAAAATTCCAATTTTGATCACATGACCTCTCTTATTTTTCCAAACACAACTCGAGAAAATAGCTCCCTGGTTCTAATTCTTCAAGCTTCGTCTCAATTGTTCCAGCTTCGTTCTTCATTTTGTTCCCTCTTCAACTTGTGGTTTTATTTGTCATTCCCGATATTAAAACAAGATCAAGTTGAACAAGAAGATGAAATGCAGTCTGAAGCTCAAAGAAAGCTGTATATGGACAAAGCTTGAAGAATGAAGGAGCGTTGTTTGGAAAAAAAATGAGGGAGCAGACACACATTTAATCCCGGTT
This sequence comes from Sesamum indicum, assembly GCF_026168435.1. Lineage (NCBI taxonomy): Eukaryota > Viridiplantae > Streptophyta > Magnoliopsida > Lamiales > Pedaliaceae > Sesamum > Sesamum indicum. The sequence goes on along the minus strand of NC_142660.1, from coordinate 15,343,472 downwards.
TGAAAAGACCGTCACGGGCTTTAATGCTCAACTGCAGCTTGCTTTGTTTGGCTATATTTTTAGTCAAAGAATCATGTTGAGAATGTGATTTTTTGTATCTTACTATCTTATTCCTTTTTTAATCAAAGAATTGCACTTCTATAGCACGAGTTTTTTGGTATTCTAGTCCTCTTCAAGTCACAGATGAATGGACCTGCACGACGTTTCTTATTTTTTGTTTGATTATTTTTTTGGCAGAAACGTGGTTTGTGTAAACACACTTCTACGTGTATCCCTACTTTCTTTTTGCAGTATTATATAATATTTCAATAAATTTGTCTCTTTTTTTCTGTTAGTTCTTCATTGTTGTGTGTATATTGATCTTTGGTAAAAATGACACCCATCAATCGAAAAGAACAGGAAAGAGAGATCTTGGTAAAATGACATTCTGTAATGTTAAAAATCGCTGGATTAATGTTCATTTGGATACCTGACGGCCAGGTCTAAGAAATGATGAATGTAAAGTGATTCTTTATGCAAACTTGTTCCCTTCGGAGAGGTGAATTCTGGCCATTGTTGGCACTCATTGTAGTGATCCAAGTCTTAATAGATCAATCCTCTCTTATGCATCTGCTCAAGTTATGCTTTGGTTCTTATCTAGATAACTTCTGTAATCTATTAGCCTGCTGTTCATACTTCTAGCGTCTCACTGATCTTTATCAACAACGTGCAGAAGGACGTAGTTAAAATACTTGAACGAGGCGAAGCAGTACTTCATTCTGCTAGACGTGGAGAGCTCGAGGTACTGGAGTCGCTACTAGAAAAAGGAGCAACTACGGACTTCTGCGATCAATATGGTTTGACGGCACTCCATGTGGCTGCAATTAAAGGAAACAAAGACGTAGTGATGATGCTTGTTGAGTTTGGTGCTGATGTGGAACGCCCAGATGCTGAAGGTCACACAGCGTTGCACATGGCTGTCGAAGGAGGGAGCGTTGAGACTGTTGAAGTTCTTATCAATAGGGGAGCTAATATGAATGCCAAGACCAAGAAAGCTGCAACCCCACTATACATTTCGAAATTGATGGAGTATGAGGATATAACACAGCTTCTCATAGACAAAGGAGCAGCATTATAGTTCTGTCAATATGCAAGTAGTTGCTAGTTCTGCAGCCATTATGAAGACCAGGAAGTGTTTATTTCAGGCTAGCTGTTGCTATCATCGTCTAAGCCGATAACTTCCAATAGGCAAATACCAGCCCTACTTCTGGGATGTCAGTCGGTATCGTCCAAGACTCAGTGCACTAATTGGGTGATTCCCCTCTTGCTGTCAAAGAATGTAAGCAAAGTGAGTGAATTAGTCTCAACGATAAGCTTCTTAACCTGTAATATTTGATGGCTACACTATTTGTTTTTTACGGCCAAGAAGCCGTGCATCGAATTAATACAAGTAAATTTGATCTTCCATAGAGTCACCCATAGTAATAATGGGTCGGGGTTTTGTACTAATTTATAAGTGTAATATATTTGTCATGTCGTTGGCGTACAGTTTAGGATAAGTGCTTCATATTATTTTGATAAGGGAATCGGTTTTGTTAATGACGACAGAAGGGATCATGTAAGCATAAACAGGAACTGCATTAAGGACATATCGACTTAAGGTAGCTAGTCCATCCAACTCAAGATAGAAATCAAGTATACGATGCATTAATCTTGGACTGAATTTATTCAGCTCATACCAGCAATTCATTCAAACCAATAAAAAAGATGAATTCCAAATAACTAAACATTACGAAGGGCTGATGTAATAACCCTATATAAGAAAATGCAGAGCTTCTAGGAAGATTCCCTCAGTAACATCATCACAATATTCTTGAAACTACCAATTTTCACTTGATCCTTCAAAATCCTAAGGGACATTTCATTTATATAGAAAGACAGATAAGTTGGCAGGTCATAGGATACTTGAACTTTTTGTTTCAAGTTTTATTACATCTTTTATTTTCTTTAGTGTATATATATATGTTACAAAAAGAAAGGTCAAAAAAGAAATAAAGAGAAATAAGACTCGCCGTGTCGACATCACTTCTCTTAAAGTGATCATCCCGCCACTATAAATTTGTTATCGAGCTGATATAACGATTCACTTTTAAGATGCAACAAGTCACCTGAAGTCTACAGAAGCATTTTCGAAGACTTTCCTCAAGAGTAGACATAAAACTAATTTTAGGTGGATACAAAATTTTAGAAACGAGTGTTGCCATTTGAAAAGTAAATATTTATAAAAATTTTCGCACCTTTTTCCTGAACGCACTACAAAGTATTAATTAAAGACTGCTTCTTTATCATTACGATGTTTCACGTTATGTAATTATTGATTCACAAAACTTGTATAACTTTGCTGGAGAATTTTTTTTGGGAAATTGAAAATTTTAATTTTTCAAAAATTAATTTTGAGACCAAATAAATAAAATTACCTCAACGTAAATGTTTGTATATTTTAACCTAATTTTAGAAAATATAAATATAATTTACCTCAACGTAAAGTTTAAATCCATCCAAAATATCATCAGACCGTACAACAACAGAGTACCACACATGAGTAAGGGCCATTAAGTGTTAGGGAGAAAAATGCAAATCCTTCCAATTTGTGAAGAAGAAAATTCATATTAAGTAATTGTTGAATGTTGATTCTATCATCAACGCGACAAAAATGTACATTTTACTCTTGTTTTTTCCCGTAATTATTACTATGCGCAGCGACAATGCATGCATATTACTTACACCACCAATTATTTCACACATGATTTAAGGTATCGCCAATTATTGTTCTTCATACTTTATGTTGATATAGTAATTTCCTTAACTACTAAGGTTGTCAATCTCTTACACACCTGTTTTCACATGAACAAAATTTATAATTGATTATGGACTAAAATTGTAGTGAATAATTATTAGGGTAAATTATATTGATATCTTCTAAAATTAGGCTACAATATATAAATACTTTCTTTTTTTTTTTTTTTGTAAAATTACAGCTACATTTTTTGAGGTTATAGTTGTAATTACAGCTAAACCCTCTATTCAAAGACAAAACTTACAGAAATACCCACTGAAAAACATTATATTAACACTCCTCATGGGTCGTAGCTGTAATTTTGTAGAACACAGGAGGCGTTTGTATAATTTAGCATAACCTCAGAAGGTGTCAATATAATTATCCTAATTATAATTAATCATGATTAAATAAAAATTGATGCAAAAATTTTGATTATCTGCCATGAAAAATTATTTTTGCCTAGTCACATTCACAAAAAGTTGTGTGCCTTGATCAATAACTATTTACTATAATTATTTATTTTAATTCATGACAACTAGCCATAATTAAATATTAAATTTCTTTTGGTGTTCGGATGCTATTATATTTCCTGTTTCTACTTTAAAATCTCAGTACATAGTTGAACATTGCTACGAGTATGGAATAAAGTTTTGTTTCCAACACATGCTTTGATTAATAAATGTTAGAAAGTTCTTGGAAATGTCTTAGAAACACTACGGAAAAATCGTAAAAATTTAAAGAAATATTAATAATAATCTTAAAAAATAAGAAATTATCTTTCTCTTTTTAGTACAAGCATATTTAATTTAATTTTGTATCATTTATGCCAATCAAAATAAATTACTTTAATGTAGTATAATTATATATAATTGGAGTTATTATTTGGTGTAGTTGCTCTTGAAACTAAATAATGATATAGTACTTATCTTTATATATGTGTTATCAAATATCTTTATTACATTGATAAGTACAGATAACATGACTAATTTAGTGTTATGATTAATTATACTTAAACCCCTCTAAGAATATCAAAATTACACTTTTTTTCAAAAAGTTTCAAAATTATACTTATACCCTTTTGAAATTTTTTTTATTTAAACCTAACACCGTTTTGTTACGGATAAAATTTATGAGCACATGTAATTGTATGAATTAATTTTTTAAAGAAATTTTGATTAAGTAGTTAATTTAATATGAGTTGGGAAGTAGAAAGGTGTTTTTGGTATTATAAGAATTTAGTGTAGTGGGATCAAAACTACCATTTTAAGTCTAAAAACCCTCTTTTTTTTTATAATAGTATAGAAGATGATGTCGTCCAATAATAAATTTAGGACCTTGATAATAACGTATATTATTTGTTGTTTGAAAAACTACTGTTACCACCCTAACAATAACGTCCGTCCAACAATTGATTCATTTTGTTAGCGTCCTTTAGGGTTTCATCTAAATTCTGTGATGAATTGTTCAAAATGCCCTTTTGGCGCTGGCCCCAAAATTATAATTTTACATCTTATTTTTAAGTTTTTATATTTATTGACAGTATCGCCGTGTATCATCAATTTAATTTATAGTTTATCATTTTCTTTTTTAAAAAATAAAATTTCAACAAAGTTAAAGTTGATATTTCACATTATCGACCAAAAAGTTACGTACTTATGTCGCATATCACGAGGCTATCTATAATTTTTCAAATAACAAGGAAATTTCTGTAATTATATCAAATTTACAGAAAAATTGACTGTAATTTATCCTTACATTATAAGATATTCATGAATGTTGTACCAATTTATATGTTGAGAGAAATTGACACATGAAACAGTTGATAAAATATGGTTTGATGATCATGGTAAGAAAGTGCACAATTTCTGGGAAACTTCGTTTGTTACATCGCAGCATAAATATATAGATCAAAGGTGGAAAGATGAATAAGGGAGGAGAGAGAGGTTGTCTTGTTGGATTATTACCAATCTAAACATTTCATGAGATTCTTCAAAATCCCAAGGATTTATATTTAATAAAAAGACAAAACTTTTAAAATTATGGAAATACTTGTCATATATTATAAACTTTAACCAATTTTAAATTTGTGCTAAAATGGGTTGTTTTCCAAATAAGCTTGGAATATTATAAAATTTGGTACAAAAATATCGAATTAAATGCAACGGGACCGTGTAAAAATAGTAATAAGCAAAACAAAAACCCTTAAAAAGAAAAACTACAATGCAACATCCCAAACTTATCTTCTTTTTGGTAATATATTAATTCAATTAGCACGTCTGTATGATTAAAATCAGTGAATAAATTACACCGGTTTAATAAATAGCTAAAAATAAATAAATTACAAATACTCATATAAAGTGAGATAAATACCCCACATATCCGGTGTGACTCAAACCCATGATTTCAAACTCGTTCATAGGACCTCAAAAATTCTTAAAGAAAGTATTGCAATCCTTTTGTGATATTGCAAATGAATAAATTACCTCATTTTGAAAAAAAAAAAAATATATAGCAAGTTATCCCCCTGTGTTTTCTATAATGCAACAATTCATTTTGAAAAACACAGAGGGCAAATTGCTACTTTTTTTTTCATAGAGGGATAATTTGTTCATTTATAATATTATAGGGAGGTAAATTACATTAAACCAAAAATTCTACAACTATTAGTATTCTCATAAGAAGTAAAAGCAAGTAACCCATAATTAAAAATGCTCTTAAAAATATGAGCAATCATGTAGCAAAATATTAGACCAACAAGACAACTATAAATACTAAACCTAAATAAAAATTCCTAAAAAAATCAAGAAAAATTCGAATATGACCAAAATAAAAGAATTTTGAGATGGGCTGTCGTGGGACAACCATGAGAGGCTAGTTTTATCTCAAGAAGGTAATGAAGTTCATAGTTACATCATCCCGTAATTTTTTTCGAATCATAAGTAATAAATTTTTGCTAAAAAAATTGAACACTCAAATGATTATTTTTTGTAAATTAGAACAATTATACTTACACTTCCTAATCAATGGTTTATTCAGATAAACTATTCATATTTTACGAAAAATTACACATGTCTACATTATTTATACAAACCACTCATTTTTTAAAAAAAATTACACATACACCTATTTTTTTTACTGTGAAAGGTAATTCTGTAATTACATAAAAAAAATATAAATATTTATTGAATAAAATATAAATCAGAAAGTGTAAATATAATTATCCCATTCAAATTTTCATCGACCCAAAAGCTTCTAAAATATATTTGTGTGGAATCATGTCCCCCTGAAAACAACATTACACATGAATTCATAAAATGTATCATCGATCCATAGAATCACATAATAATGCATATATAATTGAGGACCATGATTCTTCAAATATCTCATTTTTCAAACGTCTATTCCTTGTCGAAATCATAAACGTGAGACACATTTTTCCATTTGTTTTTTGCATCTAAGTGCGTGAATGGTCTCACACGTAGTGATGATTGTTTCATAATAGATTTAAGCTATCACAATTATTATTTGTTGAAATTTAGTATGTTGACATAGCAGCTATCAACATGGTTGTGGGGGAGTCTAGCGGTACTACCACCTCAGGAGCAACTAAATGATATATATTTGTACAACCCGATCTCCTGACTGTTTACGTACCTTGTGATTGGTTGATTGACACTGGAGCTGTGTTGATAAATCTCTCTTTGTGCCTTATCAGGCCATCAGTGGAAGGACAGTAAGCATGGCAAACTTTAATACTACTGAAGTACTTGGAATAGGAAGCGTGGACTTAAAACTTCCCTTAGGGCGCATTATGTCGTTGAAAAGAGTTTATCATGTTCGCTCTTAAAGGGTTCATTTGACTGCATTAAGGAAGGTTGTGCCTGGATGCCTATAAAAAGGCTGGGGTTGCCTCATTTCAAAACACACCAAGAAAAGCTCTCTGATCTCTCTTTTCTCTCATCCTAATCTCAATTTTCTTCTCAAAAAAAATTTAATTGTTTGAGCTTAAATTTCAGACAAAAAGCTTCTGAGTGTTTGATCGAGATGTTTTTTGGTATAGTGCTTAGTTGGTAAAAATTATATGAACTTAATTTCAAAAATCACCATAACTATTCGTATATAATTATTAATAATAAATCCCACCATATAAATATGTCACAATTATACCCAAAAAAAAAAAAAAACCACTAAAATCTCAATTCCTTGCAAGAATAAATTAAGTAGTAGTTTTCTGGTCGATTAAACCTTACTCAGGTGCTAAGATTCAAACCTCATAAAGAATTATATTACAAATTTGAGTTTCATAAATATGTGTTTATATTTTTATTATACTTTTTTACTTCTTTATTTTCTTTGAACTTATTTTTTTATTTAAAATTATCGATCTATTTAATGAATTTTTAAATTTAAATATAGGGTAAATTACAATGACTTCTCCTGAGATTTGATACAATTACGAATAACCCCGCGATGTTTGAAAATTACCAACATCCCCTTGATTTTGACGGCCGTCTAATAATTACCTCAATCCGTTAGTTTCTGTTAGGTTTTCATCTATTTTTTGTGGTGAACTGACCAAAATGCTCTTGTGGACTAAAAACTCTAATTTTATTTTATTTTTTAAATTTTCTGATTTTTTTTATGAACTAAATGGATAATTTTCTTTATATAATTTTCAATTTTTTTCATCCACATCATTCATTTTTTTAAAAATTCTTAAAACAAAAAAATACAACAAGGGCAAATTAATAATTTCATACCTCCATCCACGTTTTACATAATTTCATCAAACATCAGGGGAGTACTTATAATTTTTCAAATAACAAGGGGTATTTGTAACGTCAAATCTCAATGAAAATTATTCTAATTCATCCTTAAATATATTGAATAGTGGAATAAAACGTATCAAATAAAAAATAAACAAAAAAACTAAGTAGTCTTGGGCAATAGCATATCTAACTCTTTTCTCTTGTTTTTTTTTGGAAGAGTAAATTTATTTGGTTCTCACAAATACCTTTCCAAATTCCGAGTGTTGCTTTCTACTTTATGCATTTCAATACTCATATTTCAAGTAAATTACGAAAAGGCCCATTTAGCTTCTAGATTAGATGTCGACACATTTGACACAACACGTATTATCACAAACATATCAATACTATGTGTAGCATGTAAATTAGTGGTGTCATGTAATTCAGATCTCCATCACATATCAATCACCATATTGTTTCTAATAGCCTTGTTTGTATTTGCTTTTACAGATTCTTTTTAAATATTATATATATACTAGTAATTCAGCACATTTAATACGTGTGTAAAATATTTAAAAAAATTAATTTATATATATATGTTTAATTATAATTTTACGTAATTGCAACAAAAATATATAACAGCAACAATTTTTCTCGCTTTCAGTTTTTTTCACTTTAATTTTTTTTAAATGTTGTTGGCCGTTAAAGGAGCAATTTTTTAAATAAAATCATTCGCCAGAATTTTAGGTGGGGAGCTATTGTATTTTCTTTGTCTAAGATAAGGGTCAATATGATATTTTTTAAATTTAAGGGACTAAAATGAAAAACAATAAAGAAAAGAATTCAAACTCCAAGCCAAATTTTCATCTTGAAAGTGATCAAAAGAACTAATCATACGAAATAAAATTTAAAGTCTAGGAATAGTAGCATGAAGAAATAATATGTTTGGGAGTTTATTTTTAAAATAAGATGTTAAAATTTATAAGATGTGTTACATATTAATTGATAAAATAATTAAAATTAATATAATACCATTAGAATCATATAAGTTGTTATTTTATCAATACTAATCTTATTTTTATTTAACTATAATAATTTATTATTAAATGATGAAGTATTTTTTTTCTAATATTAAAAAAAACTAAATAGCAAAGAGAAAATTTAAATTCTAGAGGGGGAGAGAGAGTGGATGTGTGAGAGAGACAGAGTGTGTAAGTATATGAATGAGGATATTTTTATTTTATAATATATTAATTTTATATAGTTTATAAGATCTCATTAAAAAAAAAATTAGGAATGTTAACCTTTTTTTTTAAAGAGCTTATAAAATTCAAAATATTTTATTTTGAGATTTTATAAGCTCTTTAAAAGAAAAAATAACCAAACAAATATTTAGAACTTATAAGTTCTCAAACATCTTATAAGACATTGTGAGAAGCTTAGAAGCTTAGCCAAAACACCCTCTTAATCTTAAACTGAATATGAATTTATCTCACATGATATATGATTTATTTGAGAAATTCTAGCTCAGATTGAATTTGCTCAAATCCAGACCAATAATTATATTTCATTTGTTATATAATTTGCATAATCATAAAAAAAGTTAATTAAATAATAAATATATTATTAATTTGGTTCGATAATCTAATCTTCATAAAATTTGGGCAGATTCTCTCAAATGAGAAATAATCATATAGTCATTAGACGATGTGGTGGATAAAATTAGTTTATTCTTTCTGAATTTGTTTTAAAAGATTAAAAAGAATATTTCATATAGAATATTAGTCCATAAAAATATTTTTTAAAAAAATATAAGATAAAAAACATTTTCATCGATTCACTATAAAAATTAAATGAAAATTTAACGAAATCTAATGAAATGCACTCATTATTATACGATTATCTAAATTAAAAATATTTATTATTTTTTAAATAATAAAAAAGAATTTATAATTATACCAAATATAATGTGGTTGTAATTTTTGCTAAAAATATTTCATGGTAGGAATAGTAGGAGTGGAGGGCGCATCTCTATATAACTGAACTACCTTCTCAGTAAAAAATCTCAATTCTAAGTCCCGCCATTGTCTCCGGTGATCTTCTTCCCCACTACTTCACCACCACAATGCATCATCCTTCTCTTCTCTTCTTCATCCTTCCCTTAATTCTTCCACTCTCCGCCTCATGGCCGCCGTCCCATCAGTCCCACTTCACCAAACACCGCCGAAAGTCCACTGCGCCACCCCAGGAATACGTTGAAGTCACACGCCCCCTCCCCACCGACTCCCTCCCCCCCTCATGCACGCTCCTTATTCTCTCCCACAGCTTCGGCAACACCACCGATCTCCCCCCCACCAACACTACCTACTCTCCTCCACCTGACTGCACCTGGTCCCGTGCCGTCCTCCACCTCTCCGCCTCCGCCAATGGATCCCAGCACGACCGCATGGCCGCCGTATGGCTCTCCGAGGCCGAACTCCTCCGCACGAGCACCCCCGCACCCTCCGCCGACGGTGTGTTATGGAATGTTCGGAAGGACGTCACTAGATACTCCTCCCTCCTCCGACAATCCAACCTCACTCTCTCTGTCATGCTCCAGAACTCCGTCACCGACATTTACACCGGCTTCTACGCAGTCAACCTGACTGTTCTTTACTACAGCATTGCCGGTAATGCTAACACCATTAACGCCGGCAGCCTCCCCATATCTCTGTTCCCGCCAAATCAAAAGCCAACCACCGGGAAATTTCAAAGTGGCCCACCACCGCCAAAGCCGAAAAATCCTTTGAAATTGGATGAAAATCCGGCAGATCAAATCATCCCAATATCCGCAACTGGGGAAGAAGGGTTCTGGTTCAAAATCGAAAGCGGATTGGATGCAGTTCACCAAGGAATTCAAATCCCATTGAACACATACAGAGCTGTGATTGAGGTTTATGTTTCCTTCCACGGGAACGATGAGTTCTGGTACAACAACCCCCCAGACACCTACTTTGAGTCGAATGGCTTGCCCAAAACAGGAAGCAAGGGAGCGTATCGTGAAGTCCTGGTGAAGCTTGACGACGATATAATCGGATCAGTAGTCCCATTCCCAGTGATCTTCGGTGGAGGGATCAATCCTCTGTTCTGGGAGCCTGTGGTGTCAATCGGGGCGTTTGATTTGCCTTCTTATGAATTCGAATTGACCCCATTTCTGGGCTTGTTGCTTGACGGGAAAGTGCACTCTTTCGGGTTCGGAGTGGCTGATGCTCTTTCGTTTTGGCTACTCGACGCGAATTTGCATTTGTGGTTAGATAATGGAGCGGTTAAGGTTCAGGCAGGGGCTATTAAGTTCGAGAGCCCGAGTAGTTGCCTGGAACGTGAGTCCAATTTCCGGCAGCTCGACGGGGAGTTTGAAATCGAAGCGAAAAGGGAGAACGAATTCAAGGGGTGGGTGTACTCATCCGCCGGGAATTTCACCACCTCCGTTTTCACTGAACTGGAGTTCGAGAACAAGGTAAAGTTGAACAAGAACGGAACAGAGAAGGAAGTGGAGCAGGACGTGAAGGAGACGAAGAGAGTGGAGATAAAAGACTACAAGGGGAACGTCGTTTCAACTCTGAGAGTGGAGAGGAAGTACCCTCTGAGAATAAGATCGTCCAGCCTGCCTGGAGCGAGGAGGAACACTTCCTTGGTGACGACGAAGCTGGAACAGGAGGTGAAGGAGCAGGAAGAAGACGGCAACTCCAAGATCAGTTTGGTTAACAGACTGAAGTCGAGCGGGTGGATGTTTGCGCAGGGCGAGGATGTGTTGTCCGGTGCAGCAACCACTTCTCAGAAATACCAATTGCAGGGCAGTGTTTGCTATACTCGTCGGGTTCTGGCCAACAATGGCGTCATCCAGACTGATACAGAGGGATTTCTCTGTCAAACAGCTACTTCTTGATTAATCTCTCTCTCTTCTTGTGTAACATTTGGGCTGTTGTGAGTCGTGTTTTCTGTGGATGTTTTAGTAGTTGTATAAGAGCATGCATATGCTGTCCATGGGAGCTTGCAAGTTTCCAATAAAGCTGTTGGAGTTTTGTTCGCCTGTTCTATTGTAGATCCTATTAATCCTATAGTTGACAAGGAGCTTGAGCTTCTAATGAGTTTGAGCTCTAGCAAGAATTTTAAGTATTTTTGTATTTTAATAACGTATTTAATATTGTAGTAACTTCATATTCAAATTCACAATTTATTAAAATTATTCATTAACTATCTTATATTTTGTTTTAAATAATAATAAAAATATGATATTTTTATTTATATTATCTAATCTCTATATAAAAATAAGTATAATCAATAATTTCATAAATTTTGTTTATTTTAATAATTATTTAATATGATGCATATGAACTTTATATTATATCCTAATATTATTTTATATGATGCATATGTACAATAAAACCTCTATAAATTCATAAATTCTCTAAAATAATAAAATCTTCCGGTCCCGACTTGGGCCTTTGTAAAAAATCATTAAATTCGATAAGATAATAAGATAATAATTTTTCAAAAAATTCCTTTATAAATACTAGGTCCCATTAAAATTTTAAATTAATCATTCATAAATATTACAATTATAAATATTATGGTAATTTGCTAAAATATGAAGTCTGTAATGCTTTACGCATTTGATCATTCATAGATGATTTTGCGATGCCTTTTAGATGAAAAGACATGGTTGGGTGTTATGAATTATTTTATTTTCATATTGAGATTTATATAGTATATGTTTCATTCATCATGCATGAATATATTTAATTGGTTATAATAGTTATTTAAGTGCAACGAATTAATGTAAATATGTATATTTAAGTAATTTCAATGAATTAATACATGCATTTATGAATATAATAGTTAATTGTATACAATGAATTGATATTATACATAAATATATTTAATTAGTTACAAAGAATTGATTGATGCATGAATATAATCAATGAAACATATATGAATTCATTTATTTTTAATACATATGTACTAAATTTGTTGAATTTAAAAAGTTTCTCTTTTAATTAATAAAATATTAATTTATCGATAAAAATTAATATATCTTTAAATTAATAAAATTTCATGGCCCAAGATTATTAATTTATAGGGGTTTTATTGTACTTTTGTACTTTACATAAGGGCCCAAAATGCCCTCAAGAAGCCCAATTTGGAAAAAAAATCCAAGAAATCCTACAGGATGTGACCCAAGAATTGAATCGGACGAAAGAAGCTCAATTGATCCAAATCCGAGAGGTTCTCGATCCAAGAAGGTCTCACAAACCCACAAGAAAATTTAGCGACTTGAAATCCCTAGTCAAAGTCAAAACTCCCACATATGGCGTTCACAAGTGGCCCAGGTGACATCTACATAGGATTTTCGGAGGAAAACCTCGCAATCAAATAAGGACCAACAATCCCTCGAGGACACGTGGCGCATCCAATCAAAAGTAACCTATAAATGCTAAAAGTTTGAATTTCGGCTCGAAAAAGGTGTCTCCAACTAGCTCTGACAATTTGAGAAGACAATCTTATCCCTAAAGATACCTCCATCCAAAGCATACTCCAACCACCCCCTAATAACCCTCTAACGAATTCAAGGGGGATTCCTCAACTGCTAGAGACTCTTCACCGAATTCATAGGGAATTCAACCTTATCTACCCACTTTGAGATCATGCCCCACCAAATTCATAATCTTTTTCAACTAACTTATGGTCGTCTATAAATAGAGAGCTCTTCCAACCGAAAAAAAAAACTTGAGTTTATTTACTACAACTTTCACATTCATGCTACTACTTTAGCTTAAAGAAATATTGTATTTGTACTTAGAGTTTCACTTTGATATCAATTTCTCATTTGTACATAAAAGTCTAACAATAATACTCTCTTCATCACTCACTTACACTATTTTATTCATTACTTTCCACTCTAAGTGGACTCGAGCACTACAATTTTTTCTCGCATCAACTATGATTTGGATGATAAATGCTAAATTAGAAAAAAAATTACATAAAAATTTTTAATTTTACCCGCCGTTAATATTTTTCATATAATAATTTTATACTTCTAAGGAAAAAAATACAAAATGTTAACCTCACTTCATATATATGTATATTACATTTATCCCTTATAAATACAATAATATATAAAGTAATATTAAATGAGGAAGAAATTGAAATTTTATGTAATGGTTTTTGTTAACTCCAGTATTTTCTCTATAGACCTTAAAGGAAAAGGCTTTGGTGTAAATGGAGAATTTTCGAAGGGTGTGTAAATGTAATCTTAAAACTTTTTTAGGAGAAAGTATAATTTTTTATCTTTGAAAGGGTCTAAGTGCAATCAACAAAAAAAATATCATTATAAATTTAAAAACTCTTTAATTTTAAATTCATTAGTCCAAACCAGGCTTTAATTACGGGCACATGAACCACGACCCCTTTTCATTTGTGGACAAAAACTATAGTACAAAAACAAAAATAAATCTTTCCACTTACAAATAAGAAAATTAGAACTAAGATGAGAGAAAACACTACACATTTAAAGTTGTTTGCTGAATTTGACCAACAAAATGCCAAAATGGCCACAGAGAAAAGGGTAAATTTCATTTGAACCCTCCTACTCTACATTGGTGTCACTTTACCCCCCTTTTACTTAAAATTCAATCAATTAACCACTTTCTACTTGTTAATTTGCTCCAATAATCAATTTTTCTTAGTCTCGTTCAAGAAGTTTGGGAAACGCAAATGTTTTTTTAAAATATGAATCACATTATTAAGTTGATATTTCAATAAATTGAGCAATATGGTAATCAATCAATACATCAATGTGACTAAAAATAAGAAAATACACTGCAATAAAGTCTTGTAAAGTGAGAGAAATGCCCAAACGTCTAATGAAATTCAAACACATGATCTCAAACTTATTCATATGATCTCAATTTTAATCACTAGGCCTATATATCATTGGTCGAAAATGCCATCAACGGAAGCTATTCCAGAACTAAATTAGTTTAAAGAAAGAAATAAACATATAATTTCCAACGAACAAAACTTATAACACAAGTTCGAGGTCATGGTTCGAGGCCTACTGGATGTGCCGATATTTGTCTTAGTTTATATGAGTATTTACCTCACTTTATGTGAATTATAATAATTTATTTACAGTCGTAATCGATATATTAGGTGAATCGAAAATTATTATCATTTATTATTTACTATTTTTAGTATATTGATGTATTAATTAAATAAAGAAAAGTGATCATTATTTTCTTTCTAAAAACCTTATAGCCTTGTATACACACATAGCATTTATCAAAGTGTATATCTAGTGAAGCAAATGTCCTAATTCCATTAGTTGCATATGGCTTAACATATGTGAAATTATGTTTTTCAAATCTCTAAAACAAATTTTTTAGACTTGTTTGCCTAATTTTAAATTTAAAAGATTGCAATCATCCCATTCTAATTTTGAACTAATTTTATCAGATACTGATAGATTTTAAATTTTTTTTATATGAAATAATTTAAAATCCGTTATCCAAATTATTTCCTCAAATTTGAATTCATCAATCCAAATATAACCTTATAAACTTCAAATTACCTGGGAAGCCCACCAAAAATGTCCTGATTCCTTTATAAACTTCAAATATATACTCCCCTGCCAAACTGACCTCACAATTTTTGGATTTATGCTTATTTTCCACAAACATTCTCATAATATTTTGGACAGATATCTCAATTGATACTACTTGCCAAATCTCTTCCAATTGAAATAATGTCATCAATTGTTGTCTTATCAACTCCCCCATTGTGATTCTTTTATAAATCCCTCACCATATAAGAGGGCATTTGAGTGAATTTATAAATTTTTTAAAATATTTTACAAGATATTTTAAAATTTGTAAGATGTTATAAAGTGATTGATAAATTACAGCTACATTCTATGATGTTTGACATAACTATTAATACTCTCGCATTGTCTGAAATTATAAATATCTTTTTTAAATGAAAAATAATTATGTGAGCCCTAAACAGTGAGGTAGAAATTACTACTTTACTCTTACTGATTTTAAAAAAAAAAACTAAAAAATTGTAGAAAAAGAAAAAATCTTATGGTGGGTAAAGTAAATAATCCATGGAGCATGCATATTAGTCCAATAAAATACTTTATTTTTTTAAATATATAAAGTTATAATTCTTAATTCATAATAAGTTTTAAAAACTAAGACCCGCCCGGGTCCGGGACGAGTCCTGGGTCTGCTTGAAAGACCCGCCCCGAGACCCGGTAATATATATATATATATATATATATATATTAGTGATGAATGAAGATG
Source organism: Sesamum indicum (assembly GCF_026168435.1). Taxonomy (NCBI): domain Eukaryota; kingdom Viridiplantae; phylum Streptophyta; class Magnoliopsida; order Lamiales; family Pedaliaceae; genus Sesamum; species Sesamum indicum. The sequence goes on along the minus strand of NC_142660.1, from coordinate 15,327,564 downwards.
TTGTACAATTGTTTGAATTATTTTGCTTGTTTTGTTATGAATAATTTTAATTTTATTTGAGACTTTATTTTGGACTTGAATATTTGAGGAACAATTTTATTTGTTATTGATATGTTTAATTTTTTTATATTGTACAATAAATAAAAAATAAAAATATAGTTGGGTCTACTTACCTGACGGGTTTTCTATTAGGACGGGGCGGGGATTTAAAATAACCAGAGGGGGTGAGTCCCATGTCCTTCCCCGAGTTGGCGGGGCAGGTCCTGGGTCCACCCGAACCCGCCCCGTTGCCACCCCTATTTATAATAGAATTTTGATGAAAACTTAACCGAAACTAACGGAATGGAATTGTTGTTAAATGAATGTTAAAACTAGGGAGCAATTTTCAAATTTTTAAATAATTATGAAGTATTTGTAATCATGTCAAATTTCAAAAGAGATGATTTATCCTAAGCTTTATTAGCAAAATGAGCTTATAAGATCCAAAATAAAATATTAGAATATTATAACTAAACAAAGTAAAGAGTTTCTGACTTATTTTTAAAATATTAATATCAATAGTTTCTTCAAATCAATTATGATTTTGTCATTAGTACTCCATAATATTATTTTACATGAACATTTTAAATATTTTTCAAAAATAAGTTAGAACATCTTATAAGCTCAAAAAAAAGTTTAATTTATAAGATATATAAACTTATAAAATTTTATAAATAAGCTTAAACCTCAATACCTTGCAAGAATGATTTTCTTTTTTTTGTGTTGTTCAAATGCAATAATCCATATCTTTTAAGAACCAAAATTTAAAACCTTTTACCACCACAATTACATTGGATCAATTTTTTGAAAACAATTAGTACTAAATCAATTCATGTATGTCGGGTATGAGCAAGTCACATTCCTAGGCTTGCACCCAAAAAATGGAATAGGGTTAATCACATTGAACTTCAAAATGTTGTTTGATCGTGATCTCGTTCAAAAAAAAAAAAAGACATGTTATATAGTAGGGCTTGTAAACGAGTTTAGATCTGAATATGCGGATCAATATACTTTTGCTACTACAAGTTCACTCTATCCACATTTATATACCTACGCAATTAGTTGATTTCTATGCACATAAATTTATTGCATGCGAATTGTTTTATTTAAATAGTGTTACAGTCGATTATATTGATACCATTTAAAGTTAGATCAAAATACATAGACATTCGATATTTTTTATAAAATTACAAATACGTCCCTTAAAATTATAATTATAATTACAAGTATATTCTCTATTCAAAGCCAAAACTCATACAAATATCCTCTAAAAACCATTACACTAACAGCCCTAAGACCATATTTTAAGCTAATATTTGTAGGGCAGTAGCACAGGCAAGTCATTTTGTCCTTTCAGATATTTCCATTCAAAAAGTTGTTGAAATTTTGCATCTATGGTCCCATATTTCATGCAAAGCTAATAAATGGGCAAAAAAGCCCTAATAATGATACATATTAGGTGGTGATATGTCGGATGGGACACATATTACAACATAGAATGTGTATAAAGTACTGTTACCTGTTTGGACTTACATCTATCTTTGGTAATAATTGATAGATTATTTTAAGAGGGTGTTTATAGAATTAATAATACTAATATTTTATAATTTCAATTTATCTAAATGCTTGTAAATTTTATTTTTAAAATCAGATCTAATATTTTATAAATTCAAAATATGTTGTTAAATAAATTTAGCTAGACAACCTTTAAGGCACACTAAGAAGGGTGTTTGGTTGCACTTATTGAAGATAAAGTGCTTTTAGAGTTTATAAAATATTAGAATTTGAAAATAAAAAATTAAAGTGGAAAAAAAATTAGAGTTTGAATATTTGAAAAAATAATTTAATATTTATATAGTTTTTTGCTTAAATTAATTTAATTCAAGCAGTTTAAAAGTAAAAGTTGTAAAATTCAAGTATTATTTTGCACTTATTTTCAGCAGTAATAAACCAACAAGTGTTTATTTTCAATATTTTGCTAACACTCCACAAGAGGGTATTTGCTAAATTTATTTACGATACCTTATAAGCTCTTACATCTTGTAAGATATTTTTAGGACATATAAATTGTTACATCTTATTTTAAAAATAAATTTTGAAAAATATGAATAAAATAGAGCAAGAAATTTATAAATATTAGTAATAATAAAATTATAATTAATATAATTATTTTTATATAGATAATGTTTAAATAAAGTAAAATAATGTAATATAATTTAAAATATTAGTGAAGATATATATATTAATTATAGTACTTATGATTCGGGACCTATCATTTTAAATACATGGCCACGTGCACTAATGAGTGCAAACCTGCTCTCTATGCAAATATATATATATATATACAAGTAACAATAGGTGCTTCTCAGTCAAAAGCTGAACGTCATAAATCCCGCCTTTCTCTCCGGTCACCAAAATGCATCCTTCTCTTCTCCTCCTCCTCCTCCTCCTCCTCACCTTAATTCCGCCACTCTCCGCCTCACCGCCGTCGCCCCACCACTCCCACCTCACCAAAAACCGCCTCCACCGCTGGAGGTCCACCACTCCACCCGGAGAATACATTGAAGTCACGCGCCCTCTTCCCTCCGACTCCCTCACCCCGTCATGCACGCTCCCTGTCCTCTCCCACAGCTTCGGTAACACCATCAACCTTCCCCCCACCAACACCACCTACTCCCCTCCGTCTAATTGCTCATGGTCCCGCGCTGTCCTCCACCTCTCTGCCTCCTCCAATGGATCCCAGTACGACCGAATCGCCGCCGTCTGGCTCTCTGGTGCTGAGCTCCTTCGCACGAGCACTCCCGAGCCCACCCCTGAAGGGATATTATGGAATGTTCGGAAGGATGTCACTAGATACTCCTCCCTCCTCCGGCAGTCCAACCTCACTCTCTCTGTTATGCTCGAAAACATCGTTAACGACGTTTATACCGGCGTGTATAGGGTCAACCTCACTTTCCTTTACTACGACGTGGCCGGTAATGGTACTACCAATAAAACCAGCAACCTCGCTTTGTCACTGTTTTTATCAAATAGGAAGTCAACCATCAGGAAATTGAAAGATAGCCCACTACCACCGACCTTGAAGAGTTCATTGGACTTGGATGAGAAACCGGCAGATATGATTATCCCTATATCTGCTATTGGAGATGAAGGCTTTTGGTTCAGAATCCAGAGCGAATCGGATGCAGTTTATCAGGGAATTGAAATCCCATTGAACACATACAGAGCAGTGATTGAGGTTTATGTTTCGTTTCACGGGAATGATGAGTTTTGGTACTCGAATCCTCCAGATTCATACATTGAGGTGAATGGGTTGCCCACAGAGAGAGGCCATGGGGCGTATCGCGAAGTTGTGGTGAAGCTTGATGACAATGTAGTTGGATCAGTAGTTCCATTTCCAGTGATCTTCACTGGAGGGATCAATCCTTTGTTCTGGGAGCCTGTGGTTTCAATTGGGGCTTTTGATTTGCCTTCTTATGAAATCGAGTTGACTCCATTTCTAGGCATGTTGCTTGATGGGAAAGTGCATTATTTCGGGCTCGGAGTGGCTGATGCTATTTCGTTTTGGCTAGTCGATGCCAATTTGCATTTATGGTTGGATGATAAAGTGGATAAGGTTCAAGCTGGGCCAATTAAGTATAATTACCCGAGTCGTTGTGTGGAACGCGAGTCTGAGTTCCAACAGCTGGATGGGAAGTTTGAGATTGAGGGGAAGAGAGAAACTGAGTTCTCAGGGTGGGTGAATTCCACTGCTGGTAATTTTACTACCTATCTATGGAGTAAGTTAAAGTTTGAGAACACGATAAAGTTTAAGAAGAACGGAACAGAAAAGGAAGTGAAGCAGAAAGTAAAGGTGACGAATGAAGTGAAGGTGGAGTCTGCTTCGGGGGCCTCAGTTTCAAGTATTACAGTGAAGAGAAAATATCCTCTCAAAATAACAACATCCACGTTAGCTGGATCAGGCAAGGGTACGTACTTGATGATCACAAAGTCGGAACTTTCGCTGGAGGAGGAGAAGCAAGACGGCAACTTGGAGAGCACTTTAGATAACAGTCAGAAATCGAGCGGGTGGATGTTTGTGCAGGACCATGATGTGTTGTCCGGTGCAGCAACTACTTATCAAAGTTACGTTGTCAAGGATAGTTTTGGTTGCTTTAATCGGCAGGTTTTGGCTGAGAATGGCTCCATCAAGAATGACACAAAAAGCTTTCTTTGTGCAAGAGCTTCTTCTTGAATCTATCCTATTGTGTTGAAATGAAATCTTCAGGTTCTCCTTTTTCTTCCTCTCCCAGCATGTGCTTCCACTTTTTGATGTAACATTTTTGGGATTCTATGTGTTATGTGTGAATATTTTGGATGATTGAATAATATTTCTACAAGTGGTTGTACATTTTAATGGAGCTTGAAAGTTTCTAATAAAAGTTGGCTCAAGGTAGAGTTGAGTTTCTTTTCTTTTCTGTGCCATTTTCCTTCAAATTCTCAATTCCGAACTCTTAGTTGTTTGCTCAGTATAACCTAACAAACAGAGATAGAAATAAAATAGTTCTTGAGGAACTTTTGGCATGGAATACTTGCCTTCTGCTAGAAGATCCAAGTACCCTGCTTTTTCCAGATGATGATAGCAACTGGCAGATATGATATTCACGGCAAGGCAATTGAAACTAACAATATACTGGTATTATATTTTCCAAAAATCCCCACTTCAACTGTAAACAATGTGAAAAATATCGTACAATTGATGAAACAAAATTAAGGTGAAGCTGCTTATACATGGTAAAATGTAAGAGATCTTGACACTCTACTTTTCTGCATCTGGCCGCCAAAAGTCTTTCGTGCCAACAAGAAACTGTTCTTGATGTACTTTTGTGGACCAATGAAGAGATTTTAGAATTGGTGTGATCTTGGAAATAGATTCGATTGTGTCTTGAACTAGCAGATATCCACCTGGTCTTAATATGCGATCCATCTCTGCTGCTACTGATATTATATCACATCTGAGAAAAGAAGTGCACAACCACCTCAGCTATAGTTTCTAGAATTAGAGATCAGGAATTATTACTACACAATCATCTTCCATAGAGATTTTTCAGGAATATTATAATTTGACAAAACTGTGAAAGCATGTACCAAAAGGAGCTTCATGGGTACCTCATAGACAAGTTTCTGAGCAGGAAACTGGAATGCAGAAGATCATATGTTCGAGGGTAGGTGTTAAAAGATTCACACCAGTCGTGGTAAGTTCCAATCAGGCCTCTATCGAAAATGGCAGATAAAGTATCCGGTTTGTGAATTGGAACGACGTTCATCACCCATAGTGGTTGGCTTATGAGTGCAGCAGCAAAACTGTAACCAGCAAGGAAAAGGAAACCAAATGATAAACCAAGAACAGCACCAAAACGACAATATGAAAAGGCCTATTTACCTTCCATAGCCAGCATTCATATCCATCACATTCCTCACACTTGACCAATTTATACCAAGACCTCCGAGATAAACTTCTGAGACAAGTGCAGACCAGTGTCTGGTATCCCCTTTGAAGGTTTCTTCAGCATCTGGTACTGCTGATAGGCTTTGAGGTGTATTGATGAGCCTTTCAGGCCAGGGTGAGGGCCATTTGTCTGAGTCAACTGGAAGTGGCACAAGGCAACTGTCGAGAGGCGCATACCTATATATATATGCAAGGATACATATGATAAGGGGTCATTGTTAAGGTAGCTATGATGGAGATCATGATCATCAAATTTTGGCATACAATACCATGAATTATTTCGCCTGTTGCCCCAATTGCAAAGTGGTGGATTATTCTCTTTGCGATTCTGATAGCAGGAAGATGACATGGGTTTTTGGTATATAACAAGACCAATTTGGGAAGAATCAAAGAAAGTCTTTGTCACTACCTTCCAGCAAATTGCTTCTGTCAGAGTTACCATAGCTGCAAGAAAGAAAGATTCAATGTCAACAAACACATGTCAACCGTACACAAAATATGACTCGTTCGCAATTTGCTACAAGAACAGAAGCTCAAGTAATGACCACAATATTATTGATGCTAATTCTTAAATCAATCTAAAGGAAATACCCAATATTCTTATTGTTTTGCTTAAATTTTAACGAAAACCCGTCACAGAAATTGTTTCTGAGAAAAGTAATGAGGAAGTGTACTGGACCACGAACATTTCCAGACATTTTGATCTCTTTCATCACTTTTATAGACTGGTGTGGCTGACCATATAAAATATCCTCCAGGCCTAAGAATTCTGTTCAGTTCCATCAATGGTTTTCCACCTGCAATTTCCAATTATTACCCATGTTACAAACTTTTAGCAAAATATAGAACTCAAGTTATAGAAAGCGATTGCTACCATCTGCATCCCAGTGAACTCGGCACCGTGCGCAGTGAATCAAATCATAAGAATTATCAGGGAACGTCAGCTTTTGTGTTCCGATGACGGAGAGCATAGCAGGAATTCCTCGTTCCAGAGCAAATTGTATTTGAGCCTCATGTTCATCCTTTGGGGCAAAAGACACAGTAATGACATTTCTGTCCAGCAAAGCACCACCAAAGCTAGCAACGCCACAGCCAACATCTAAAATTACCCTTGTTTTCTTCCCCCACTCAATCACTGGCAAAGTCTGGAAAGGAGAAGAAAAGAAACGGATCTTGGTCAGGCTAAAAAACATGAATCGATACCAGATCCACATCAAAAGTCATAAAAGGGAACTAAGTTAACCACAAAAGGGTAGTAAGCAACAAATCCCTGCTCAATGCGATAGACTAATCAATACGCCCCAGCAACTCTGACCAAGTTCAAGCACACTTGAAGCACAATATCACAATATATCTAAAACATAACAGAATAGATGCTAGTTCCATATCACCAAAGAGAGAGGTGATTAATTGTTCTCATCAGCCATGAAAAAACTGACCAAAAAACATTGCTAGTCCTTGCTCAAGCAATTATGTAATACAAAGATGGAGAAGGTGGATAGCAAAACATGCATTCCATGTACCTTTAACAATTACAATTCGTAAACAATAATTAACATTAGTAGAGTAAATCTACAATTTTCTGAAGCTTTATGCAGATTAATCTAAAATCTTAGAGATGCCAATTGTTTTGTATCTAAAATCTCTTCAAATACAACCTCGGAAGGCCAAATCCATGTAATAAAGTGCAACACACATCAATCTTTATACACGCAATTATAATATAAGCCATGGCCAATGGGCAGGAGTGTGCACATCTCATGGTGTTGATGTCAAATAGCTATCCAATGCTTCATTTGCATCAGATGATTATGCTAATTAGCCCTGCTTGCTTCAATGTCTTTGTCTTTCTGGACTCATAAGAGGTAGGAGTAAGTACGAGTGGTCACATAGCTATTTCATATAGAAAGTCAAGTACAAATCCGTGAAATCAGATCGGGAAGTGGCTGTTGTCTAAGATGTCTTTCGTTTTTTATTGTCTTTGTTCTGCTTTCAGCTGGAAAGAGAGCCTCTGTTCTATGTGTCAGGACTGGTCATGAGGCTCTAGTGCTACCTACTGTGCTTTCCGACTCCCGAGACCCTGACTTTGCCTTTCAATTTGTCGGGTAAAAGATGACATTTGACGCTTGCTAATTCCTTCACACCAATATCCCAAGAGCTAATACAAGAAGATTTTACTAAGTCTTCCAATTGTTAGCAACTACACTTGCATGTCCCTCACACCAGTTGTTAAGACAAACAACATAATAAGCAATAGAGGTTACTTCAAATAAGTAATTTGGTTGAGCGTACAGCATGGAAGTAAACAAGGCATTGCAGTTAAGACTATGTGGGACTACCTTTTCAATAGACTCAATATATTGATTGACTCCATTCTTGAATTGTGTGCCACCGCCAGGAAAAACAAAGTAATCATCTGATTTAACCACCCAATGCTGGTCCTTCTTGTATTCAGTAAGCTTAGGATGGGGAACATTGTTGTACCATATCTGCGAACCATGCGAACCAAATAAGTGAAAAAGGATCCACTGTAGATCTTACAGCAGAGCAGTCACAATAAGTGTTGTAACAGCGGACAATTAACAAAGTATCCACCACACATTTCCACCATAGATGTTATAGTAGAGCAGCCACCATAGATGTAGTAACAAAGGACCGATTAACTAAGTATCCACCACATTTGGCATAGTGAAACTTACTTCAGAAAATTTGCTTTCAAGTTTTAGTGAAAAACAAACACAACCAGCAAGGTATGTGATGTAACCACAACAACTTAAAAGAAAAGAAACTATTGTGTTCAAGTAATAATATTGTCATTTTCATAAGTTAATCTCAAAGTTAACCCAATCTTATCCTGAGAATTTTCAACTCACCCACACGAAATCTTTAAAACAAGAACATTTATTGCAGATATATTACAATGAGTTGAAGTATTCTTCACAAACACGAGTAAAATTAAGTTAACTTGCTCCATCCCATAATAACACCATCATGTTTGGCAACTACAACTTATCCCGAACATCAAGTGCAGCAGCTCAAGAGCTAAATCCAAGAAACTAGACAAGAAGCTCCCCGGATACGACAAAAACCAACCATAGAAACCCAAACTAAATAAGTACATAAATCTTACCACCAAAGAATGAATGATCTCACCATGTCCCTGCTCTTAGGCCACGGAACCGGAATTTTGTACCCTTTAGGCAAAGGAACCAAACACTTGGGACTCGGGTCGGGGCAATGCCTCTCCCTGTGCTCCATATGCCTGCGCGAAGGCAACGCTTTTATCACATTCCAATTATCCAAACACGGTATATAATCCACCGCCCCTGATCCCTTGCACAGCTCCCACTCCACATCCACCACCTGATCGCCATCGTCAACAGCAGCAGCGTTATCTACACTTGCACCCGTATTAGTATTAGAATCAGAACTGATATTACCATTTCTCAAGTCATTATTCAGCGAAATGGTGCTACTGTTTGAAGGGCTGGAAATGGGAGGAGTCTTGGGGTTGGAGGGAAAAGGGTTGGATTTAGCGAGATCGGCAGCGATGGCGGCGGGTGTCTGCGAGTTGGAGATGAGGCGGAGAGTGACGAATATTAGTAAGATAAAGAAGGCGAATATGAATGGGTACTTTCTTTCTTGCAAGAGGCTGTGTGCTGATACCGCCATTTTCAATCAGTTATCGGAGATCAGATTCTTGTTTGGGATCTTGATCTTGCCGACATTACTGTGTGGACTGGAGGTAAGAGAGAAGGGAGCTCCGCGTGGGTGAAAGATAGAGGTAAATGTAAAGGAGCAATGGAGGAGAGGAGAGAGGAGGAAACCAGTAAAGGCGAGAGATTTCGAATTGAAATGTGGTTGATTGTTGAGGAAAAGGACAAACTTTCAAGAGGGGGGGTAGGACTTGTTTGTTTAATCATTCATGATATGATACATGGAGTTAGCATAATATTAATACATCTTTTTTTCTTAGAAGTGTAAAATTATTAAATGTAAATGTTTAATAAGGGATAAAATTAAAAGTTATGTAATCTTTTCGATAACGTTGGTTTTTTTTTTTTTTCAAACCCTAATTATAATTTCAAAACTTTTTTGAGTAAATCTATAATTTCACATTTTAAGAGGGGATATAAGTGTAATTAATCTTATTTTATATTTTTATTACTAATAAATGATAAATGTATTACGTATGTGATGCTTATGGGATCTAGTAACATCATATTGGTTATGGATGAAATCTTAAAAGAGAATAATTAACTTGCAAAGTAAGGGTTAGCACTTAAATATTTATGCCAGTAATTGCTTAATTGAAGGAGTAATTGAAATAACTTGAAATAATGCAAGAACAATAGTGTAATAATCGAAGTGAATTGACAATCACTAATATGAGTTTCCCCTATGGCTGCAAAATTATCTTTATTTATAAGTCGATTTGGAGTAAAGTTGAAAAGTGGTTGCAACATATACTGTTTGCAGTGTAAATTAAAAATTTATATACTTTTGCTAATATCGGTATTTTTCGTCTGAACCTAACATAAGGAGCCAGGTGTAAAGAGAGTTTCAAAAAGGATGTAAGTATAATTATGAAATTTTTTGGAGGAATGTATAATTCATATTTGAAAGTGTAATTAACCTTATAATCTAAAATTAACTAAACTAAGTTCATTAAAAGATAAGATTTAAGTAGAAATAAGGTGAAAAGAGAGTGTGTATGTGTGTGATATAAAATTTCTAATTTGAATGTATTGAAGTATTTGCAAAAACTTAAATTAAGTGATTTCACATTATAGCTTAAATTAAACTAAATGAAGGTGTTTGCAAATACAATTTATGTTTATACTTGTCTCAAATTAAGTTCAAATAAGCTAAAGGTTGGAAGCTGGTGATAATATATTTATTGCACCTTAAGGTATTTTTGTAAAAAAATTTAATTTTTTTGGCCTAACTATATTTTTTTTTATATTTTGAAAGCACCCCATATAATGGTTAAAATCTACACACCTACCAAGATAGTTAGGTAATTTCACAAATAAACCACATCAACTTTTTTCTACTTACAATATTACTTTCAAACACCGACAACTTTTGCGTCTTTACTTCTAATCACTTGCGCACTTTTAAAAAAGTAAAAAATTTCAAACACCCCCCTGTAAGGGCCCTCAACTCATTTCTATAGCTTATCGTAGATATAAATTATTTTTTCCAATACTCCAATTTTTAATTTTCCTCCGACCCTCAAACTTCGACTGCTTAACAATAACTTTTTGTACAATTTATTCTCCACAAAAACACACTATTGCAAATACACTCTAATACAAAGTGAAACACTTTTATCATTTTAGTGGCTGCTGCTGCTAATGTATTGCATGTAAATATGTTAGTACACATGCTCTGGTTCAGGCTAAAGCAAATAAAGAAAAGAGATCAATATTGTAAAGGCATGAAACTGCTCCCAAACTCTCAAAACATCGAGATTTTGGCCAAAATTGGAAACTGCAATTGATCTTTGTCAAATAACCAAACAGTAATCTGGGAACTGGTATTGAAGTATCAGTTTCATACAACCATTTGAATCGCGGGTTGCAAAATGAAGGAAAATGAATAAAATCGTTGAACAAGTTTCCCGAATTGAAGAAAAGAAAACAGTTTCACTCTGTAATCCCTGCTGCGGAGTTCTCCACATCAATTTCTCCCATTCCCGTATCTTCTTCCTCTTCACTGTCTTCGTCGCCACTGACCTCCTCGTTTTCACGTCCGAGCTTAGCCATGTGCTCAGCAAGTAATTTATCCTCCCGTTCGCTCACCTGAACATAACCATCCTCATCAGATTCATGTTAGAGAAAAAAAATTCACCAACATCAATCAGACTGAAAATAACCGCCGAGGCAAAACAGATGACACGTGCAACATCTTTCAGAACCAGGAACAAGTGGTGGAATCTAAACAGTAAAAGTCAAATCTAATTTAGCATATGCAGTGAGCCTCACCGCTCTTGGTGCCTCCTTAACAGTAAGTTTTCCTTTGTGATGTTCAATTTCTTCCATGCATGCTTCAATTGCTTTGTTAAGGATTGCAATACCTTGCTCCTGCATTACAAACAAAATGAAGTTGATTTAGGAACTACAAGAATTTCATTTGTTGCTCCACATGGTTCTTGATCTCCAACTACTGAATATAAGTAGGCACCAAAAAATGGACTGACAAAAAATAATCCACCTCCCACTGCTAAATCTTGATCATACAATTGAGAATGATAAGAAGATTGTGCATAACATGGACATGGATTTTCAAATCTCAATTGCGCATAGAACATTAATTGGGATCAAAATGTGCCCATATACAGATTTAGGGATAATTAAGAATAGAGCCCTGAAATTTTGTCATGTTACAGCCTTCCCCCTTGATCTTAAAAAATTACATGGACATCCCCTGTCAGTATTTGCCGCCAAAGAAAACAATACAAAATATATCATTTTTATTCCTCTGGAAAACAGCCAAACAGGTAAAAACAAGTCAAATTTCATGCAGATACCAAATTTTAAGCCTTCAACCCAAACACGTTTAGAGAAATATTATCATTTACCTTGTCGAGAGTCTGGGTGTTAAGGACATAGGCGGGAGGGGCAACAAGTTTAATCTTAACGGGGCAATCCTGGTTGCCAGCAGCCTCAGCTTTACGCATTGCTTCCTGCAAAGTTCAGCACAGATCAGCACTTGTAACTCAGAACCTTCTTCTGCAGGAAGATAAGACATTCTTGAAGTGCAAAAGAATAAGTAACTGAAAGAGTATGACCTTTATATGAAGAACACCGTCAAACTGGAAACATTTCATTTCAATATCTGCCCGAATCTTCAAAGGCTGCGGCGTCATTCTTCTCCTAATATTTTTCACTAAAGCATCTTTAACTTCCTCTGATATAGCAGGAACCACTTTCATCACCTACAGAATAACCAAATGTAATTGGTTACATCAACAATTTGAGGATTAATGCAAACCTTAAATGTGAAAGAAGCCTACCTCCTGTCCATCAGGGCCAACTTCTTTGACTTCACGGGTGAGGGAATCAAGCACTGAATCAGGATCATTAACGATCAATTTAAAGGCCTGCATTTTTACATGCAAATCAATAGAGGTAAATATTCATCTCAGGCCATAAGTATTAATTGAAAATGTGAAACCGCACGTTTTCTCACCTCAAATGCATGACCATATTTCCTGTATAAAGGCCAGCCAACGTGGATATAAAGATCCTACCATAAAATACTCTCAATTAGTAGACCACATAGTGATAAACAAGTGTCAGCACAGGTACGTAACGTAAAAGTTGGAATAATCTAAAGAAACACTGAACAAGAACAACTAGGAAACAAGAAACATAACCTCCAATGTGGATGAAACATACACAACAGCCATGAGTTGTAGCCAAACCATACAAAATGTACCACATTATACCCAGTTCATTTAACAAGAACAATCTTAATACCTCCTGACAAATAGCAGGAGTTAATAACATCATTATTGATTATCCAATGAACTCTCCAGAAAAAAAGAAAAAAGAAAAAAAGATATTCACACTAAGGGAGAGTTGCAAGGATGAGTTTGTGGCGTTCTGAAACTTAGTGGCCCAAAGTCTTTTCAAGTGCCACATTATTGGCTTAAAGGTTGATTTAGAAAGAACTTCAATCGTTGAAAAGAGGTCACTGTTCCAATACATTCAAAAGAGAATGTCAACATCCCCAACTCAATTCGTGGATATTACTTATCATGGGGAGGGAAAGGGGGAGTGGAGTTAAACTTCACCATCAGCTAAATCACTAGGTTCACTCATGCACTCACACCCAACCACCACCCTGCACGCACATATAAATATAGAAATATATGACTTCTTTCCAAAGTTTTAACATCAACTTGAAATTGTGCTGAAGTTGAAAATATAAGGAACACATGGCTGACTTGCTGAGCTGTCCCAACTCTACAAATTCTTTTCTTTTCCTACAAGGAAAGCAGCAACACACTTGTGGATGTCAATCATATATCTCAATTCTTAGGAACTTTTGGTGATTCAAGTAACCAATAATCTTGCTATGAATTTCTAAAGACAAGTTAACCTACCAATTCATATAAAAATATAAAGGCTAGAGTTATTAACCCTTACAGAACAGAATAAGAGACAAGCAGTAAACAGATTTACATCTTTAACCACTTCACTGTAGATCTTCATAAATGTTAAATTTTTTAATTCCCCTTTATCCTTCTTGCTTCTCATTTTTGGTGTCAAAACTGGTATAAGAAAGCGGAATGCAGCATAGAACAAGAACTACCCAATTCTGCAACGCTCAATCTTGTCGTCCCTGAAGCTCATTATCCATAACTTTCAATTCAAAACCACTGTTCAGACTAGCAAAGTCTTTCCAATAATCTTCCAAAGCGATATCAGTAAGTTGGTCGGTCAACAAATACCAAGGTAGTATTCAGTTTGTCATGAAGGTCTTAGAAGTTTCCCTTGTAAAATGCAATAGTCTTTTATTTCACAAGAAAAAATCTTTTCAACATCCAATGAAATGTTGAACCCCCCACATAGTCAAAGATATTATTACAGTACCTCGAGTAAAAAACCCAATAAATATACACCTCCACATACAAGAAACGAGATTCGTTAGTCTAAAAGATCGCTTCAAATAGACACCAAAGAGATAGTTTCTTCATTGTTCCATAACCATTCTGCTCTTTCTAAATTTCCTTAGAGCCACTACAGAAATAAAAACTAAATAAACTGTATTTATTATGAAAACAGGAATTAGTTGTACCTATTTTCATTGCATACTTCCTAATCGATGATTGCTTGGGTTAGCAGTGACCCTCACCCTCAAACACCGGATCTCTCATAAAAAACTAGACCGGAATGCCATAAGCCACTCCTTGGAGTCAATAGGACTTGATGAAGACCACAAGATTTTCTCAAGTTCCTCATAATGTAGCCACGTGATGCATCAATTAACACAACCAAATTTAGTTTCTCTCGTCCCTCAATTATATCTCGTACAATATCATACTCTTACAGATACAATTTTGACACATGAAACAAGAACCTGATATGAAACTGACTCCAACTCTAAAAACCCAAGCATGCTGCAAGCAATTGGATTGAAATTTTACAGAGAACTTTGATTTCAACCAAATTAGAAGTTTAGAACTATTTCGAGCCACTTCCCTGTCCTCACTCATACAACACCATTACAAGCATTTAAGCTCCCCAATCCAAAGATACAATTTTCCAACACAACTCAAGAAACTCTCATCTCCATTGGCCCGAAAAGAACCAAAATTCAATCCAATTCTGTGAACAGAATCAAAGACACAAAATTCATACAACACCTCACATGAAAACAGCACCAAGAGCCAATCAAGATAAACACCAACCTCAAGATCAATGTTCATGGTCTCAGCAACATGCCGCATAATGGAATGAACGAGCTTACTCTTATTGAACCTCTCTTCACACGCCTGAATATCCTCCTCCGAAACACGCCTCTTGCTAAGATCAATGTAACCCTTTTCCTTATCAACACGGAGCACCATTACCGGCTCGATGCGGCCCACCTTAATGAGACTGCTGATGCTCCGAATGCGGCGGCGGGAAAGCTCAGAGAAGAGAATCATGCCCTCGATATTGTTGTACTCTAGGAGTGAAACGTAAGCACCGCTGTCAGCCATGCTCTTGACCTGTATCATAACCGCCTGGTCCACCTCCGGGTACTTGGCCTCGTACATCCGGCACTCGAGATTCGGCCCGTTTGTCGCCATCGAAACGGGTCGGGCTTAACTCCGACTGAGAGTAGATAATTAGGGTTTTCTTTCTGGGTATTTGGGGTTTTGAGGAGATTTGAGCGAGAAAGAAGGGTATGCGGATGCGGGAGAGAAATTTACACACAAGATTTCACACTTTTACTTCACAAAATCAACTACACTTGAAAGCGGGCATGGCCCTTTTCTTTTATTTGGTAATCGGTAAGCTTTCATATGTACTAAGTTACATGTTGTTCACTTAGTTCTTTTTCATAGTAAATGTTTTAGAGGAGGGTGTTGTTTGCATTAAATTTGTTTTAACACCTTTTCTTTGTCATTATTTAGTGGGGGTGGTAAATGGGAGGCTGCAAACCATGCCTAAAAGGGCTAGTCAGACACAAAAACTATAAACAACACTCTTTTCTCATTTCTTATTCTTGGGTTTTTCCTCTCAATTCTAAGCTTTTTAGCTTAATTTCAGTAGATAGGCTTCTGAATATTCGATCCAAGTGTTATTCGGTATGATGCTACATAGAAAGAAGTACAATCGTCTAATCTTAGAAAAAATCACGTTGTACCCGGTGCACTATTGATGTTGGACGTATATTTCTTTCAAAACAAGCAGTGAACTCTGTGATTTGGTTAAATTTACGATTTTCATTGGACTGAAAATTGTTACGATACAATTCTCATGTAAATATTCTTTTTAAATTTTCTGTCGTTAACAGTGTTCTAACTGTAAACTTATTGTCTTCCAACGTGATTATTATTGCTTTTGATTTTTAAATCTGATTATTATATTTCAAAACATTTATTTCAATTACACGAAACTGAAAATTCTCAACATATTTTGCTATTACTGAATTGTTGTAGAAAGGGTACTTGTCTTGGTTGTCTCCCAATTTTTTAGTATTATTATGCTTTCTTATACCATATTGCTTGATTATATTTCGTGACAATTGGAATGAAATGGCCCATGTGGGCACAAGGGCAGGTGTTCTACTATTGGCACGAAACTTTTACCTAATATATTTTATACGTCACATTATTTATTATTATTATACTCTTATCTTACATCAAATCATAAATTAAGAAAAAAAAGAAAACAAAAACATATTAGTTCAATTTAGACTCATTTTTTCTTATCTGATATAATATGATGAAATGAGATGACACTTTAAACAATCACAATCATATCTGAAGCGGAAGAAGTTCCAATTAAGGCATTTATAGCAGGGGTGCGAAGAGGGGGAAATTTGTGGTTTATTGTAAAATGCATTTGCAAAACTGGGAATGGTGAGAACAAAGGAAACGTCGACAGCAGGATTCGAACCTGCGCAGGCAGAGCCCAACAGATTTCGAGTCTGTCTCCTTAACCACTCGGACAAATCGACGGTTGTGTATACAACTGAAAGATGAAATATTATTTCTGGAATGTTTTTAAAGATAAATCACATTAAACTAAAAAATTGGCATTTATGTTCATATTATATACAACTCATCTCACTACAAAAAATATAGCATGTAACCAGGGCAATCAAAAACAAAATAGCCATAGCAAATAGTAATTGACTACAACCATACAACAGTTGTTGGCTGTGGTATCTGTGACGGTGAATAAAATATTAATATTTGCTATCAAATCCGGTATCCATTCAAGTGTGCCAATCCCAGGTATCAAATTCAGATATTGATACTTGGGACCGAGAGGTCCCAAGCAGGCCTGGGTCGAACTAACTTATTTTTGTTGGTTCAATTGATCTTGTGTCAGGTTGGCCCAATTTGGTTAACTGTGCACTTGACATATAGATCTCGAATTCTCAACTAAGCTAGACACGATGAACAACCAATAAGATTTGTTATTAACGATAGTGTTTAATTTCTTTATCAATTGTCAAAAACCTGAAAAAATAATACTTTTTTTACACAAGTAATAAGCAATAAATACCTTTTGAGTTTTTCAAATTGTGAATTATATAATAATTAATATAGAGAACACTTTGATGATGGTACAAACAATTGTTTTTACATAATTTACAGTGATTTTTTTTTAAAAAAAAGGAAATACTTATGCTCAAGTTTTAATTTTGCTAAATAAAAAAATAGCTACTAATACTAATTTAATTAGTATGCTAAACAAAAAAGGAAAGTGAAGAAACAGAGAAGAGAAAAAGGTTTAAACTTTGCTTTGGTGTGAAAACTGAAAACTTCAAACCTCTCTTACCACATCAAGAGAGAGAGAGAGAGAGAGAGAGATGGTGGAGGAGTAGTTCAACAGGCAGAGACTGCTGGGGTTTGTTTTTCTTTCGGTTAAACCCGGAACCCCATTTCGGAATTTGGATCTGCCGTGTGGAGCACCAGAAGAAGGCAGTTGAATTCAACTTTGCAATGATCTGATGGTAAGGAGGAGTCTCTTCCTCGCTTTATTTAAGATTTTGTCAATTTCTTTGCATTTTCTTTCGGTATATTCTTATCGGTAGCTTGCGAGGATCTGTGATCTTCAGTCGCTTTCTGCTGTCCAATTTGGTTATTTCTGCCGATCTTGGATAGCATAAAAAAAGTGATAAGAGTTAATATTGTGGTCGAATTGATTTCTTAGTTTGGAGTTGTAGGAGAATGGTTTGATTGCTATGTGAATTTGGTGAAATTTGCAATTGTATAGGTAAAAGTTGAGAGGGAATGAGAATGGATTGGGATCTTATAATAAAGAAGGCACCTTGATGACTGTAACTGTTTAGAAGAACAGGATGTACCAAGGTTTGGTGAACAAGACCTTGGGATGTCAAAGATTAGGATTTGGGTATGGTTTTTAGTATTGTTTTATGGAGTAAATACGATTGTGAGAAGCTGGTGTTGATTGATAATATCCCGTTGTACAGACTGAGCCGTTTTTCTGTTCGTCTTGCATCATGTTTGTAGTTGCACAGGTCATTGCTGAACCATGCAACTAACATGGTTGACAAATAATCTTTCTGATGCATGTTATTGGAATTTTTCATATCAATTTCTCAATTATTTAGGGTGGAGATCCATGTAGATGGTTGCTAATATGTATGAACTAAGTGTCCTAGATTGTATTTTATTGAGTTGAATCTCCACCTGTGGGCCACCATGCACTCAATGTCAAGGTTGCAAGTCCACATGATTTTATCGTTTTTAAATTGAAGTGAGTTCTTGAGCATTTATATACTGGTTGTGGGAGGGGATGATATGAAATGTTAGATGCATCGAGGTAGGGTATTTTGTCCATTTATGGCCTTCCGTAGTGCTTTCTGATTTGCTTGGAGATGTCCATGATATGAGATTCAATTGTCCGGTGGACGTGGAATGTGCAGTTATCTGAAGAAGATTTAGAGTTTATCTATCTATGTATCTTTCTATATAATATATATGTATATATAAACACACGCACACGCACACACATACACACTATTGTGGAGATGTACTCTAGTATAAGTCGTTGATCGGTACCCTGGCATTATTTATTGTTGATCTTTTCCTCTAGAGAGGACTCTGTGCCTTGCTTTTTAGCTATGCTCTTAAATGTAGTCATGTTTATAGCACCCAACAATCATGTACTTCTTATTCGTAATCAAGAATTAATGAAATTTTAAATTGTTTCAAGGATTATGAGATAATCATAGAAAAGGTAATATTAGAACCACCTCCTTTGACAATGATGTGAAGATATTTGAATTACTATTTGTTTCTTTTTTCTTTAAAAAGACTTTAAGTATGCCCAGTACTTAGTAGTAACAACAGTTCAAGTGAAACCAAGCCACGTCAAGCCCTAGCGGCTGATAGGGCTTGGACTTGGCGTATCAAATTCCAAGGCCCTATGGGAAAAAAAAACGATCATCTTAATTCATGTACCAAACAATTGCTCACACCTTATTTTTAGAAACTCTCTCCATGTAGAAGTTAGAACCCGTATTCCCTACCTAAGCCAAAAAGGTGAATTTGTTGCCATCTTGTGTTTTTTCTCAACACCAAATAATAATCCATCTTGAAATCGTTTTTGTCTTTATGTTTTATTTTTTTATTTTGAATTTATGTATTTTTTGTCCAATTTGTTCCGTTTGTTGGTTTGGTACTCTACTTTTATTTATTAGATAAAATAAATTTTAGTTTCTTCAAATAACATTTTGGGTTTCTGTAGACAGAGTTCCCAATAGAATGCGCAGACAAAAGAAATTTATTGTTTATGCCGAAATTTTTGTTGTTCATTATTTTATTTGTAACTTTTTATTCAAGTCTCAAGATAAAAAAAGACAAGCTTAGATATATTTAAGAGTAAAAATTGATTATGAAATTTATGAATATAAACATAGGTTTTTATTTTCAAGACATTGGTAAATTGTTATTAAGAAACAACAAAATTTGGCGGGATCTTTTGCTAAATCAAGTTGAGGCAACATTTAAAAGAAGATTGGATGTGGAAGAAGCAAAATTGGATGTGGAAATGAGAACAAATATTTCTAGTTCTTCTAAAGATCTATTATCCAAAAAGGAACTTGTGTTGAATTTAGTTTGGATGATATTGTCAAATCCTGGACTTTTGAAACCAATATGTTGCAATTAGACATAGGGTTAAGGGGAATGTTTGCTAAAAAGTGCATGTCAACCAACATAACAAAATTGTCCTAAAAAACAATATCGAAATGCTGAAGTGATTTTGCACATTTTCAGAATATGCAGACTTATAGATTTCAATTTACCCCTCATTATTTGCAATAATACTTATAAGAATTACTTGTATTTATCTAATTGTATATTGTATTTGCTATGATTTATATTAATTTAAATTTTTTAATGAATTTTATATTTTTATTCATCAATTTTTATAAGGCTTAGCGTCTGTGATTATTTGCAACTACTATGTCCGTTCTCTGTTCAGATAGCACCGCACATTATTTTTTCTGGCTAAATGTTTCTGCTCTATGAAGTGGCAGCTTTGTCATTTAATTCATCTGTAAAGGCTATATACTTTTGTGCTGTTTCTTTTTGTTTTAGTCATTTATATATCATCTCCGTCAAGTAATATGGCTTTTCCTATCACGTGAATTATGCTGGAACAACTAGATCTTTGCATGCAATACCTCAAGTGCCTACTAATAGTCTGCTATATTGTTATAGCTTGTACCAGAAGGGGTAACGCCAATTATTCGGACTGCTAGTAATTTCTCCAAACATGGTCTTCGGTAAATTTGCAGAATTATTTTCTTCTGCACCAACTCGTTCGTCAGGCCCGAAGGCATCTACCGTTTCATATAAATCAACTGGATTGCCGCCTATTCCTGGTGCTCTTCATGGTTATTCTTTTTCCAGCCCAGAGAAGAAGAGTAATTTGAAACTCTCCTCATCTCTTCAAGATTTGTCTACTTACCGCCGACTTGATCTAGAAGAAGCCAATCTTAGCCCAGGAAATGAAAGAATTTCAAGTCATGCATTACCATCATATTTCTTGCAAAAAGAAAATGGTGTTGCAAGTTTTTCCAAGGAGAAGGTATCACCTGGAATTCCATCCAGGCAGAAGAAGTGGGTGCGAGTTATATGTGTTCTCCTCTGCTTGTCGATGATTGTTTTTCTGTCATTTGCCCTCCAGTATCTTTACTCAAACTGGTCTAGAGGACCTTCCAGGTTCTATGTTGTCCTAGACTGTGGCAGCACTGGGACACGTGTTTATGTATACCAGGCATCTATTAATCATAAAAAATATGGCAATCTTCCTATTTTATTGAAATCATTGCCTGATAGTTTCCAGAGGAAATCGGGTTCCCAGAGTGGGCGGGCTTACAATAGAATGGAGACTGAGCCTGGACTTGACAAATTGCTGCGTAATATATCGGGGTTGAGTGAAGCAATACAACCTCTTATTCAATGGGCTGAGAAGCAAATTCCAAGAAGGTCACATAAGACAACTTCTCTCTTTCTTTATGCAACAGCTGGAGTCCGCAGGCTACCAAGTTCGGACTCTGAATGGCTTCTTAATAATGCTTGGTCAATTCTAAAGAGCTCACGTTTTTTGTGCAAAAAGGAGTGGGTAAAAATTATCACTGGTGTGGAGGAAGCTTATTATGGATGGATAGCTTTGAATTATCACACTGAGTCCTTGGGGTCCAGTCCTGAAAAGGAAACATATGGTGCACTTGATTTGGGTGGCTCATCACTGCAGGTTACTTTTGAGGGTGAACAAGGTGATCATGATGAGATGAGCTTAAAACTAAGCCTTGGTCCTGTTGAGCACCATCTAACTGCCTATTCTTTAGCTGGATATGGACTCAATGATGCATTCGATAAATCTGTTGCTCATCTTCTCAAGAGGCTTCCTCGGGTTTCTGATGCAGATCTGGTCAGTGGAAAAGTTGAAATTAATCATCCTTGTTTGCAGTCGGGTTACAAAGAGGAGTTCATGTGTTCGCATTGTTCATCCATTCACCTTCAGGATGGAAGTTCTCCTACTGGAGGGAAAGATATGGCTAAAGGAAAAAAGACTGGGATTCCAGTTCAGCTTATTGGAGTTCCAAACTGGGCAGAATGTAGTAAACTAGCCAAAGTTGCTGTTAATTTGTCTGAATGGTCAGATCATTCCCCAGGAATTGATTGTGAGCTGAAACCATGTGCACTTGCTGAAAATCTGCCTCGTCCTGCTGGCCAGTTTTATGCCATGTCTGGCTTCTATGTGGTGTACCGGTTTTTCAACTTGACTCCTGATGCTGCTCTGGATGATGTACTAGAGAAGGGTCGTGAATTTTGTGAAATGAATTGGGATGCTGCAAAAAAGAGTGTTGTTCCTCAGCCTTTTATAGAACAATATTGCTTCAGGTCACCATATGTTGTGCTCCTCTTGAGAGAAGGATTGCACATTACTGATAGCCATGTAATCATCGGCTCTGGAAGCATCACATGGACCCTTGGAGTTGCTTTGTTTGAAGCTGGAAAAGCATTTCCATATGGTGGAAAATTTTACAGCTATGATATATTCGAGGTGAAGATAAATCGATTTCTTCTTTTTGCCATTTTGTTTGCTTCACTGCTTATGGTACTCTGTGCATTTTCCTATGTTGGCAACCGGGGGGTACCAAAATTCTTTCGAAGGCCATATCTCCCACTTTTCAGACATAACAGTGTAACGTCCACATCAGTTCTCAGCATTCCAGCTCCTTTCCGATTTCAACGCTGGAGCCCCCCTATCAATACAGGTAAAATCCTTTTTTTCTCTTTTAAACTTTTTGTTGTTTTGTTGTGGTGACATGGTACAGTATCTATACTGCAATCACTTTGTCTAAAACTTCAGGTTTTAGATTTGTATACTCATATACAGTGTGCCCTTCTTGATTATCGTGTTTTAGGGGATGGAAGGGTAAAGATGCCTCTAAGTCCAACCGTTGCAGGTAACCAGCAAAGCCCATTTGATACTGGACTTGGTTCTGGCAGTGGGGGCATCCAATTCTCTGAATCACCCTTCTATTCTCCGTCTGGCGGTGTATCACATAGTTACTCATCGGGCAGCTTAGGGCAGATGCAATTTGACAACAGTAACCTCGCCTTCTGGACCCCCAACAGAAGTCAAATGCGCCTTCAAAGTAGAAGATCTCAATCTCGAGAAGACCTCAATTCTTCAATTGCTGAAGCACACTTGGGGAAGGTTTAATACCAATAGCTGATTCTCTTGGAAGATTTTAAACCACCCTAAGCACAAGATCGGGAAAGTAATTCACCTTAGACAAAGATAACATACTCCCGACTGTTTGTCTTGGTTTGCTTCTCCTGGGATGTTTTGAAAGATCATCTGTGAGTAGGTGTAACATAGGTCATTGCCTTGGGCTCTCCAGAAAGGGCACACAGAATGTTTTGTGGAATTGCCACACGGAAGAAAGCTGAAGTTGTCAAGTTCAGCATACGTCGTTAAAGCTCCTTCAACTTGTTGTAAAATTGACTCAAACTGCCTGTGAAGCTTTAACTATGGTTGCAGCATCTCACTCTGAGATCTACAGCAACCTTATGAGAAAGTTGAGGCCGTTTATCGTGATTAAGTCTCATAAAGGAGGAATTAGTTTACAATTTAGTGTTGCTATTGTAAGACACACGAGGATACTGCAGACGGATTCATTTAAATTACCAGACACAGGTTCTTGGAGAATCTTGGGTACTCAGTATTTAGATACTAAGAGATTTTTTATATTCATGTTTCATTATTTGTATAAAATTGAGGACAACTTAGCGCACACTAGAAGTTGTTTAGGACATGGAATCCTTTATGATATGCATTCTTGACAAGGTTTTTTGCTCACAGTTGGATTCTTCACAACAAGAGATCTTCTCATCATTTTATGGTTTATCCATGTGGATCCTGGTTTGTCCAGAACATTGAATGCTGAACCCCAAGTCCCGGCCTTCAAGAATTTCTGCTGTGGGGTTCCAGTTGTATTACCATTTCAGTTGACCCAACACATCTCCCATACACACACCAAAGTAAAGCAATTGGAAGAATGAGAAGCAGAGATGATTTCAACGTAATATACTGTTACAGTGAGAACTTGGATGACAGAAAACTCAGGAATAGTGGCAATATGATTCCTGTAGCTGAGCTCTTGATTAAAAATATAACCCAATAGTCAGGATGAAATTCACCACCTAACTGGAACAGAATGTAAGAACATGAAATCGACAAACCTAAGCAAGTTGGTTTATCTCAACCAAGTTAACTATAGCCTATGAATAACACCAGGATTGATCACAAAGATTAAACAAAAGTTGGTGTCAGCAAGGAAGAAAAGGTCAGAGTAGCTCTTTCATCAATCTATAACTCAGCATTCTGGGGTTGTTTAGAATCGCCGGGGAAAAACCAACTCAATATTTGTGCAAACTTATTGGTCGGGGCTGTTTGCTTTGATTGTTCCAACTCCATGCTGCAAAGAGCGTTGTAGTCGTGCTTCAAATGAGGAGCAGCTATTCTTTCCTATCAGATCGAAAGATCGACTTTTTGTCACAATTGTATTTTAGAATAAATACCAATAAAAAGTCTATATAAACCTACCTTAAACAGCTCAAATGGGCAAAAGTCAGAGTTTCCGCAGCCCTATGCACAAAGAATGAAATGAATCATTCAAAAGCTTAAAGGCAAACTAGCAAGCAATAAGGTAAACAAAAAGCTTTCTAGTAACCTGAGACACTTTATAATGCAAGAAACTTCAGAAACCATTAATAACAACTAGAAAGAATTATCACAAGATTAGGATTATAGTATGAGAAGGCACCAAAGAATAACAAAAGTACAAACAATCAGAGAATTCTTGGGCAGAATAGTTGCAGCGAAAAGATAGAATTTTTTAACATGTTCAACAAACTTTTATGTAAGTGCAGAAGTGCAGAAGTGCAGAACTTTCTACTTGCGCAGATAACAAATTAACAAAGTAGAACATAGACTATAATAAGCTTACTGCCAGTGGAGTGGGACGTTCATTGTGCAGTACTTGTACAAAGTATCTGCTTGAATTGTTGGCCGGGCAGCTATATAGAACTAGCATGTTATTTCCAGCAAATGGGGCGACTGAGCTACCACGCCAGATTCTCTTTTTGGGAGGTTTAACAGGTAGTTCCAGAGGTTGCTCTCTCAGTATTTGTTCAAACTCTGAAATTCAAGCAGAAACAGGTTTTGGGTAACCCAAAGGTAGGAGCCATGAAATAGAACAGCTGAAGGGACCAAAAGGGCCACAGAGGGCATTAAAGAATGTACAAACTCACCAGGTCCGTCAAGAAATAGCCCAATCAAACAGGAAAATGGAAGCAAAGTTTCTGCATGAGCAAATCGGAGTCTTGCCATTTCATAGCTTCCAGAAACAAGTCCATCTATAAACACAAAGGAAACAAGGATTAAAATGGGGTGGGGGGGGGGGCAGCACCTTGGAACTAAACTTAATAAATAGATTTTTCACTCAAACATCAATGATTTCACAAAATGGCATTTGTCTGCTAAGAATAAAATTTTAAAACTTCACATAACAAAGATAAGAAATAATATATCCGCACAGTGTACATGGTTAAGTTTAATTGAATAAGCTATGCAGCGTATGCAATGAACATTTGCTGCTCTCTTTCCAAGTATTGTGCTTTCCTCTTGATGTATTCTTAATAAAATGGCTATTCAGGATTACCAAAGCAATATTGCCGAGCACTTGTGCATCAACGAGTCAACCAATACAATTCTTAGTTTGCTTTTAGGTACTGTCAAAGAGTTACTCAATTAAACTCATGTCTAGCACTCACATAAATTGGTGTACCTGAGGAAATATCTTATTTCCATGTGGTTAGTCATGCACCAGAAGCAGCAATATTCTATCAAAACTAGATAAAACAAAAAAGGCATAAAAAACAGGTAATATGAAGAGTACATATAAGAATAAATTACCACATTGCTCGTCTAGCAACATCCTTGAACAAATTCGCACATACTGGCAGTTTTACTTGATTATTCTCATGACTTCTATAGCTAGTAATCTACTTCTGAATCATTCCATGGTTAGATAAATCTAGGTGGATCCATCTTCATTAATTTCAGAATTCTTCAACAATCTATTTATTGTCTCTCCCATTCTGTCTCAACTAGACAGATAAAAGGGCCTTCAAGGGGAGCCCCCCCCCCCCCCCCCCCGGGGCTCAACCATGTTAAGGAAAAGAAAAGACGAGGAAGAAATCTACCTTCTTTAGCCTTAATAGCTTGCTCCATTGACTGGATGACATCTTCAAGCAATGGAACTCCCATCCGGTAATTCAGTGAATTACCATAACCTTTCAGGACGAAGACCTCTAAATCATCTGCCCACTCAAGCAAACCAACCTAAAAAGAATGCATCCACAAATTAATAGCATAAACAATTTTCCACAACAACATTATGTCAGAGTAACATTTTTGTCATAGAACATAGACAAGATTCAATTTGCAAAGTGAGTTTTATAGTTAGGCTTCTATAAAGGAAGCCAATCCATATACAATATTCATATAAAATCAAATTAATGTATCTGATGCGTAATGTCTCATCATAAATGGGGAGAAAAGCAAGTGAAAGTACCTCAGATGGAGTGAACAAGGCACAAGCTTGATCAGTTGTGTTCAATAAAGAAGCTTCCTACAAGTAAACAAAAAGCAAATACACTTACATTCTAAATACAAAACAAGAAATAATGAAGGATGGGACAGAAAAGGGGAAATTTTACCTGTTTGCAAAGGAACCACAAAGATGATATATCCGATCTAGTGAAATTTAGACCCCAACGCTTAACTAATTGTTGAGTTACTTCATTTAATATGGGTTCCTTGAGCTTATCAACAGATGGTTCCTGATTTTTCCTGAATGCCTGTATTTACATATAAAAGAACAGTGCAAAGTTTCATACTATATCAAGTCAAGAATAAGAAATCAATTCTTTAAAAACATATAAGTTAATAGTTGCTCGACTAAAAGTTCTTGATAATATCATCAGCCTCATTATCGAAGTAACTTTTGCCACAACCAACCTGACTCACAAACTGTCCATAGAACAAAAGAAGAACAACCATCTAGAGGTGTGATAAACAAGACACATAAGTTTAAAGAAGCACAATGACTCTTGCCCATATCCAAAGAAGAATTCCAAACACTTAATTAGTAGTTATAATTAAAAGAAATTACCACTACGTGCACAAGTAATGCCAGGTCCATCAAACAATAGAGGCTAACATGAACATAAAATGCAACATATTAGGTATTAGCAGAACTCAACTGTGAGCTTGTTTGACATAAGTAATTAAGTACTTAAAATTTTACTTTCCCACTTTCCTTATGCAATTCTTTCCATCATAGCCTAGTACTATTTTCTTAGCAAGTATACACACCTCCAGCCGTGTGATTTCTGATGTTTACGAATCATTATATTCAAGTGAAGCCCTTAATATAATGCAAAACATAAAAAACTCATTGCAATGTGGTCTTAGGCTAAAAACGATGACTCTTAAACTAAGTTAACGAGGTTGCCATTCAACTGATATCGATGTTTTGAAATCTAGAAACCAGCCCCAACACTATTGGCTAAGGTAGTTAAGCAATGCCAAATGATTTAATAATTTTCAAGCAAAGTATTGTCTGGAACTTACTGAACACCTTAAGGACCTAGGCCAGGAATTGCTTTTTATATAAATAGAGATTGTTAATTATAGTCTAATGTTCTCTCAAAGAAATTGAATATTTTCTGAATGTTTATACATATTATTAAGAATCCTAGATAACATATGGTAGCAGTAGTAGACTACAAATGCTGAATGTCCGTAAAATCTCAAGAAATGATCTTACCTTATAGTTTTGACAGCAATCATGGAATCTCAACATTATATCACTTGCACGGCTTTCACTGGTAACTGCAAAAGCTCGATGACGTCCTGGTCCTAGATTTCCTCGATCACTAAAGAGCCCCATGCCAAATGCAACAGCACTAGCCGAGGCTCGTGAAACCTGAAATATCCATCATGTGCACAAAAGTCCAATTATAAAGAAACTAACGGTGAAAGTAGTCAAACTAGATGCACGATGATTATTGACGATGCCAACAATCTCTCGACATGGACAAAGAAACTAATATGAATAAGCTGCCAACAAATATTATCGAATTTGTTACAATCTAATCCAGTCGTTTCTTACAAGTCACAGCAAGCACAATTCAGAAAACTACACAGAAAGGACAAGTTTTAACAGCACTGACAAATTTTCAGGTGATTCTCCAGCTCTTAGCAAGAAGCAGCATACAAAATACAATATGCAGCCAAAGTGAAATATAAATTTGGGACCTATTCACATGATGGTAAATAAACGTAAAAAAGGATTAAAAATGGCAAACCTGAGTGGCTTTAATAGGATATATATCAGGGTGGTAATCCTCATTAAAGAGGTCTGGAAATTGTTCCCTGGTTCTAATACCAAGCTCATACAGTTCATTTTCTCCTTCACGAATTAACTCTCCACCCTTGTGCTTTCCTGTCCAAGGAGATTTCCATCCCCATAACCATGTAGGAATGCCTGTTGACTTCTGCTCTTTTACATTTTCTAATAGCACTTTGAGGCGAGAGACCAAGGCTTCTAGTTCTTTCAGCTTTTTCTTGGTAGGAGCACGAGTTCCATGCCTTGCCTGCCGACCCAATCATTAGACCAAGTCATTGTGGCTTAGAAACACAGAATGCGCAAGGAATTACAACTGTAAAAAGAAAATAACAACACACAATACAACTAGTAGAGGATTTGATTTATTCATTTATCACAATATAATTCAAAAAAAAGAAGAAGCTTACCAACCTGCAAAATGTAAATTCCATCAATGAAGTAAGTAAGACATATATCTGATCATTTACTCGGACTCAAATTGCTGAAACAAAATCACGTTTCCATGTTTTACAGTTTGAGCACTTTTCATTTCTTACATACTTGTATGATTGCCTTTCAACATGTAGAATCTAATACTTCACAAGATCTTTTGACCAAAGAGCACTATAAAGACATTATTTTCCATGAAGCATCAATGAAACGCCATACATTTTCAGGCTTCTGCACTTTCATCGCACGAACAAGTAAAGCACTTAATGCTGAACCACCATTTTAAAAATAATCAGCAGTATAAACTCCATCAAATATAATGATGTCGCCGTAGCACACTGGAGCAAAATCTTGTTTGTAGACGTGCACCATTTATACTAAAGCACGCCTCTAGGAATGAATAAAACCATAAAATTCGGAGCAACATCTGAAAAAACTTGAAAGAATGATTACCACAAGATTTAAGTGAATAGGTGTACACTGATCGGGGATATTTGAAGGAACAAATGAATTCTCAGAAATATCCTTCGCAATATGATACCTGCACAGAAGATATACAGACAAGTTAACTAAGGAAAACGACTAAAATCAAACCAAAGGAAAAAAAAATGTGACTGCCCCTGTTGTTATTAAAGGAAAATGAAAATTTTCCAACGCGGAGCTCTTCCGACGATAAGTTTAAAAAATATGCATTCGATACTCAGAGAAAGTTTTGCACGAAAAAGAGTTACCAGAAGACTAAACTTCCAGAAACTCGAATCATGTCAACTGTAACCCACATACTTTTCAGAAACAAAAGGTTGAATGGCTATCTTTGACAGATGCCAACATATGCAAAAGCCCTCTAGCCAAGCCAAATCACGAATTTCAACAATTAAGCACACAAAAAGAACTAATTTTATTGATCAATACACGTAAGCTTGAGTAAATTACAGTATCCGGCAAATCGAGGAGTGAGGGGAGAAACCTGGTAGCAGTGGATAAATGGCGGCGAACGTCGAAATTTTCTTCGGCGTTTGGAAACACCGCTGCAGGAAACAATAATAATAAGAACAATACAGTCGCCGGTGGGGCTGCCATAGGCTACTCCAGAGCGCGGGTATCAGGAATTTTTGCTGTTTTTGGAATTATATATATAGAGATCGGGGAAATTGTTTTATGAATGTTTGAAGAAGATCTGGAACGTTGGTGAACTCCGAGGTGTAAGTGGGCTACACCTGGCGGATTCCTATTGGGTGGATGATGGGTGGGATGTTTTCTTTCTTGTATAGCTATTCTCGTGTTTCTTTTTTCTTAAACTGACCATGCAATATTTGCGGCAAAGTTACGCTTTTAGTCTCGTACAACAGGAGTTAAAAACTTTTTACCTCCGGGTTCAACGTTTTAATCATTTATTTTATGAAATTTTTTAAATAATTTTAAAATTAAAAAAGTTAATATATTTAATTTTATACTTTATAAAATATTTAACATTATCTCAAAATTAGAAGGAAAAAAAAAGTCGGTATATTCATTAACCATGTAAAGGATAAGATTATATGTGTCAATTCATTTTAATTTTGGGATTATTTTAAATTTTTTGTAAAAAATACAATTAAATATATTGAGTTTTCTACTTTAAGAAGTATTTTAGAAATTTCATAAAATAGAGGAATAAAATTATTAAAATTCCTAATGTATGAGACCAAAAATATAATTTTATCCAATATTTACAGATATATAATCTGATGACACATATTTTTAGATAAAATAGAAAACAGAGCAAATAATAATATGAGTAGATCTACATCTATTCATATTCATTTTACCCCTCCATTATTTTTAATATTATTAAAAATAGCCATCATCTTTTAAGTAGATAATTTCATTAAGATATAATTTTTAATTTAAAATAAATGATATACAATAAAGTTTACATTCATCTAAATTTAAATTTGGCATCAATTAATATCATTATAATTTAGAATGAATTATATGATACAACAAATACATTAAATTAATATTTTATTATCTTAATAAATAATATCAACTTAATTTTAAATTTTAATATATACTCATCTAAATTATTAATTTTATCGTCAACTAATTTTTTATTCTTCTATTTCTTATATAAAGTCAGATACATGCAAAATTATTTAAAAATTTATATATATATTATATTATTAATGTAATTATAAATAATAAAGAATAAAAAGTATATATAAGTTCCTTAATAATTTATTGCAAATCAAATATATTTTTCTTATTCAACTACCTTTATAACAATAAAAGTATTTCTCATCACATGTCTTACTCTATAAAAACGTATAAGAAAATTTTAATTATATAAATATTTATTTAACTTACAATAAATCAAGCAATGGTAGATATGAATTTTTGTGCAACCTTTTTTCATTAATGTCAATAAATTTAATGAGTTTTAATTAAAGAATAATTTATCTTTTAATTGAAAAGAAACTTCAATAGTATTAAATATAATTTTTCAAATCATAAAGAGCTTATATGTAATTCAACCAAATCTATAAAAAGGAAGTGTAATACTCCCATTTTATTTTTCAGATCATTCTCATATTACTTCCATAAATTTTCTTAACCATTTTCATCGAAACACAGTGCGCCGGAAAGGCCAGTTGACCAAACCTGCAGCGGCCAGCGACAAGAAACCCCACCAAAGAAACAAAGTGAAAAGGTATAATGGGCACTATTCAACGGCATCAGATGTAAAAGTCAAGTTGCGTACGGACGAAAATATGCTAAATTTCTAAAGCGCATTTCATACTGCTACCAACCATTCCACAACCCACCATAACTAGTCTCATCTGCACCTTCCACATAACCCCCCAACCCCAACACCATCCTCATCAACTGGCAAAAAGCAAATTACAAATCTAAAGTGGGGGGACGCACAGAATGCCCTTCAAAAGGGCAAGCACAGATCAAGAACCGTTTCAAGCAACGATTGCCTCTTCCCTGAGGAGCATCTGATCGAAGTGCCAAACGCCTAATACAAGAAACCATAAATGACTGGTATGAGAACTAGTGATAGCAGAAGGGAAAAAAGTGATTTGGGAAAGAAAAGCAAAGTGCGGCTTTTGTATATCCATAGTCCCTACCGTGGCCTTTACCCACTCTCCTCAGCTGTGCAACATATTCTGATATCTTCTTGATAGATTCCACCTGAAAGAAGCAAAGTTTTGAAGCTTAGTTTTATACCATAGTCAGAAGTAGAATGTGAGAGTCTCCCTGCAATATAGATGGTGATGGGAAATAATCGAGAACCTGTTCAGCCAAAAACTCGCTCTCGATAAAATCAGTCAGCTGCACATCATTGTTTCGGGAGGCTATCTGTTGTTGAAATGATGAAGGTTATCAGTGTAAACTATCTCCACCAGCCACCCTCAGACTAAAGCAGGCAAGAGTATCACATATCCAAATTTAAATTTCAAGCACGCACCTATAGAGAGTCTATAAGCATCACTTACCGCATGCAAATTTAGAAGCTTCTCGTTTGTCAACTTCTCTAAAGACAATGCCAGCTCCATAGCTGTAATACAAATAAAATTAAAGAAAAAGAAATATCAAGGTCATTTAGTCTTTGACAAATGAGTTAAGCGCTCATGGGCATGAGAGTATAATGAGAAGACGTGCAACAATCTTGCAATTTCTCAAGAAAATTGTGATGAAACACTTATGCCAAAGATATGATGGTAGATAGTAGCTCTTTCATACACTTTATGCAGAAAAGGAAAATATATTTCATTAATGATTTATCAAGTAAATCATTGATAATTACTGCGGTTCAATATGTAGTGAATTATCTGAATTTACCGCCCCCTTCCCCCCCCCCCCCCCCCAAAAAAAAAAAAAAGAAAAGAAGTCATTGCTCATTATTCTTTAAAATACACTATTCAGTAAGTGACATTACAGTATCGGGTGAACTGTTCGTATTAAATCAGTAATTTCAGAAAGCATATTTTATCTTAATACTTCCCTTTTAAACAGATTTCAAATAGAATTTGAAACTATGCTCTCACAACCAAGCAAGTAACTAGGAAAGCAACACATGCCTTTTTGTTATTGTACTTCTTTGGGATCATAATACAAGTAATTCCTCCCACTTAAAATAAAAAAGAAGTGTGTATTAAATTGGATTTTCAGATAAAGGCAATTACCAATATACTTTTTAACTATACCCTTAATCAATCAAGTTGACCTTTGCCCTGTCACGTGTCTCTTAGCTGTGATCTACATCCTCAACAGTTACACAGTTAATCATAGAGAAAACTTCACCAGTTAATCATCATATATTTAGAGAGAAGTGGAGACCAACACTAGTCATTTCCAGAGACCATCAAAGACACCAAGACCAGCAAAACCTCACAGATTGCATCAACAGAACTCAAAGAAAAATACAAGACCTGGAATCTAAAGTAAAAGGTCAAACAAGTACTTCCACCATAAATGCTGATCCTATACTATCAATATCCTGTAACACAATTATAAGCACTTTGAACAGCCAGTTTCAGTACTCAAAAGACCTCCATTCAAAGCGACCGAGATCTGACATTACTCGGTGCATATTGATCCAGATCAAATAAAAACACCTAAATCTCTATGTGGATTGGACATACTTTTTCTCACTAATCATCATTTGTTATGCTCCTTATCACTTGTCCTTTCCATGATTTCATATATGTTACGGAGAGAGTCGGCAGTTGTGTTGGATGTTTTACGGTGCCGGTTGAGAAATTGATTAGTGGGTTGCAGGAAAGGGACGTGAAGTACATGTTCTTGGGCGGCAAAAAGGAGTAGGAGCAGTATGTGCAGGTTGTGGTAGGCACAAGAGGGTAAAAGGAGATGAGGGATTGTGAAGAATTATGCCAAATTGCTCCAAGTCCAGCAATGATAAGAAATTTCTTTCTCCCAATATTTGGCGCTCTTATGCATGTATTTGAGGGAGTAGTTTTAGGAACATAATAATCCAAAGAGATTTTGATTGTGAAAGCATATCCACATATGACACCAACATTGTACTTGATCTTGAAATGGATACAAAATCAACTATATGATCGATGTTGTGTCCCATAGAATAAAACATAATATCCATGTGCTTTATAATTACTCAGCATTACTAGTAAGAGACGTGTGTGAACAACAAACAATTGGTGACATGAAAAAAATGCCACTGGGAGATATATTATTATGTGGATACCCCCCAGCAGGAAACTGGATGCATGTAGAAGTTTATTGCCCACCACAAAGAAATGTAGGATGAAGACAAATCTTGGTCCCCATGGTTGATGTCAACATTGGATAGACATGAAAGATTACTATAAAAAATTTGACCTATGCACATATATGAACCATTCAAATACAGGATAAACATGACTGTTCATTACATACCCTCCACAGATAATATTTTCACGTTATAATCTAAGGCAGCATAGGCAAGAAATGAATCATTTACCATATAATGCATCTCCTTTTTCAGCATGATCGAACTCGGAAAGTGGCATCAGAATAGACTGGAGCTTAACTTTTCCACCTCGCTTGTTCTGGATTTTGTTGAACAGGTAACATCGATTAACTTACTTTTCTACCAATTATTGTAAAGAGGAGGTAATAAACATGTATAAATGATCGAACACCTGGTATTCCATCAATTTTTCAGCGTGCTCTCTTTCTTCTAAACTTGACTCCTTGAAAAACCTATAAGAAAAGA
This sequence comes from Sesamum indicum, assembly GCF_026168435.1. NCBI lineage: Eukaryota > Viridiplantae > Streptophyta > Magnoliopsida > Lamiales > Pedaliaceae > Sesamum > Sesamum indicum. Next base: position 15,293,185 of record NC_142660.1, on the reverse strand, counting down.
AACAAGAAACCAAGTTCAACTAATCTTTTTCAGAAGAATAAGGAAATAATGAAGTCCTCGCACCGAAAATGACTTGGTTTCTTACATCGCAAGGCCCTTGAGAGCAACGTTATCTCTATCAAAGTAGGCAAACATGGCATGGTACACATACGAGACATTGTACTCAACGCTGTAATCACCACATGTATTCCAAGAGAAATCCATTAGATTGGAATAAACAGATGAAAAATCCAATTAATTTCACAAGGGAACGAAGAAGAAGAAGAAGAAGAAGAAACAAGGACGAAGATAACATCTTTTCAAATAGGAAAGAAGCTAAAAACTGAAGGAAGATAGAAACCGCACTTGATTTGTTCGTTGATAGCGGCCTCAGACTCATCGGCGAACTTATGGCGAGCAAGCGAATCCTGAGGGACACTGGGCACGAGCAAGAGCTCCTTCTTCACTTCTTCAAATGGCTCGAAAACAACGCCGGTCAAGGGCTTGCTGTTGGTGTGCTTCGCAGCACAGACCACGCCATTTCTTCCCTCAAAATTCTTCAGTGAAAGCAAAGAAGGAGGTGAAGAGGCAGAGGAAAACAGAGCTCCCAGATTCTCCCCATGGGAATTCAACAAGCCAAAAGCAGGAGCAGTTTTGAGGAGCATCCTTTTCAGTAGAGAGAGAGAGAGAGAAGAGGGAAAACTGAGAGTAGGAGTCTGCGTGTGAGTGGAGGTGATAGACATGGATGGATGGATTATAAGTACACCGAAAATGAAGAGGGGGCGCGGATGACCGTCTGATAAGACAACACGTGGATGGAGAGGATTGAATCTTTGGAGGAAGCGCGTGGCAGGCTCATGTATAGTGTAGAAACTCAGGAGAATATCTGGACCGAACCCGGTCCTGTCAGCTTGACCTCATGGGGGCAAAAAAATGGAATAATACCATATTTACAATAGCTTTTATTTTTATAACGAAATTAACCGAAATAAAAAGTTAGAAGAATCTTATAAATTTTTTTAATTTAAACAGTTTAAAAATATAAATTATAATTTTAAAAAAATAATAGACACTCCATTTAAAATATTGCGAATACCCAATAAATTCACGTCTCTCATTGGTTAAACGAGGTCAATTTTTACTTTAAAAAAATAATGCGTGTTTAATATTTGTATCGATTTAAAATTGGTATTAATAACTTAGGGATAAATTCACTTTCATGTGTTTTTAATCTCTATAGCCTTATGCTTTAATATATAAAAGAATAATATTGTTTACAATTTATTTAACAATTTGGCCCCTATAAAAATTAATAGTTCAATATAGGAATAATTAAACAATATGTTAGGCTTATTTTAGATAAATTTTTCAACTATGTATACAAAAGATAAGTACATATTATAATAATAAATATAGTATTCATATTAGAAACAAATGTGAATAACTATTTTATATATAAAAGTTTAAATAAAAATGGAAATCAAAGAAAGGAAATCTATCTTCAAGTAGAAAAAAGAAGTATCAATTTTGATCATACTTTATTCCACATATAAAACCTAATTAAATACTATAGCAATTTACTTTATATCGTAAGTTTCATCAGACATAAATAAAATATTAGCAAGCACAATGATGTGAACAATATAAGCTCATTTCGAATAGGTCAAGTTGAGATTTTTTTGGGCCTTAGTTTGTAATTTCTAGAACAGGAACCTGTAAAAGAATTATTAGTAATGGGACATTCAAATCAGTTTGTGAATAAAGAAATTGAGAATAGTAAGTGTTAAAGCAATGTAAATATAGCATAATGCTAGTTTTATCCTGTGCAAGCATAATTAAAATGTTAGCCCTTTGGATGGGGGGAGAGGGAGTGGGTGTTTGAAAATTATAGACTGACTAGACCCCTACAGACTCGGAGGAGGGATTATCCCTAGCCACCTAAATCCCGCAACCTTTAGAGATACAGGTTTGTTTTTTCTTTTTTTTCTTTTTTTTTTTTTTTGATAAAATAGTCTGCTATGGTTGGGAAATCTCCTAGATTCCGGGAGGATATCTGGGATCCTCGGAAAAATATCCTCCTCCACCCAGAATAACCAAAACTCAATGTGCAGAAATTCTCCTGACTAGGGAATATCACACGTCTTTACTTACACGGCTAATGTTGATTCGACCACATGGAAATTTGTGATGAATGCGACCTCTGTGCCAATAACACGTTCACTACCCTTGGAGAGCTCCTCTATCTGGGCTTGGTCGAGATTAGGCTTCAACTTTAGCTGGGGTTTTTCGGTCGTCTTCCTGTGGCCCATAAGACCCTTTAGCTCTTGGGATAGGGCTTCTGAGTCTCCTTGAACTAGTCTAATTCTTGGGGCACCAAACAAATATATTAATAAATTAAAATAATATTTACATACAATTAATATAAACAAAAGAAAATCCTTTAACTATAAATCCTTCATGAAGAAAATTGTTTAGAAATAAATTTTTAATAAAAAAGATATATTTACAACTAATTTTTTTATCAACCCATATAATTTTTTTTTAAGTCTTAATTTTAATTTCATTGTTAAATATTTTCTTTATTTAAATGCTTATTTTTTATTAAGGAATAAAAATTATTGTCCATTTTAGTTGAAATTTCAAAATTAAGGAGATCCTTAAAGGTTTTTTTTTTAGGGGGGTGGAGTGGGGGTGGGGGTGGGGGTTGAGACAATCTCTATAGTACAAGAAAGCAAAATAAATTTTACCCTTAATTTATAAGTACTTTAATAAATGATTTATAATCTTTAAAACATGAAATCGTTTAAATTTTTGTCACTGAAAAAAATAAAAAATAATATATTCAATTTTCTTTCTTTTTCAGTTTTGTATTATATTATGTATAAATTAATGTGAACATTCAAAGATGCTTGATATCGAACTTGTAAAATAAAATTATATTCACACTCATAAAAAATAAATAAGGAATATTTATATATATATTTGCAATCTCAATTTAATTTCCTTTTTAAAGGTTTAAATTGAAAATGACCACATTTTTTATTTCGGGACCACATAATCCAACAACATATTTTTGTCTTATGGACCTGTCATTCTATAAATTAATTAATATATAGTACGAATAAGATTCCACCTAAATCATTCTTTTCCATTCAATTATTTATTTATGGACATAAATTGTCAGGACGAAGTGGTACTTTATTTTTACATTTAATATTTTGGTGGTAATGATTATTATATATAATTACGATAATCACACGGTCCTTCCATGAAATTTGATATATTTATACGTAATTTTTTTATAATTTAAAAAATTATATCTAATATCTCTTATATTTATTTTTTATTTAATAAATAGATTGTTAATGAGAATTTATCAAATTTGCTGAAATTAATAAATATGAAATGAAAATCATATTTACCTCAAATTGACTTAGTGTTGATTTATTGCAAGTCAAACATCTTTTTCTCATCAAATTACTTTTATAAGTATGAGAATATACCTCCTCACATGCATTCATGTGTGAAGATGTACAAATGTGGTTTGGTAAAAAAAAAAATATTTGCTCTGTAATAAATTAGTAATAAGCAATTGAAGATATATATGAATTTTTATTCAAATTTTTTGTTAATATCAGCAAATTCGATGATTTTTTTATTAACAGATAATCTGTTTGTTGAACACAAATAATGATAGGAGTACTAAATATAATTTTTTAAACTACAAAAATTTATGTATAATTACATCAAATCGATGTACACCCACCTTATGCATACACCACACAATTGTACGTTACGAGCAGTATATGTTTATGTGTATGAAAAAAAAAAGGTACTATACAGAAATATATTTTCGTATATTTTGATTGTAGATATAAATATAAAACATATAAGGATGTATAATATTGATATATTCAAATTTTATATTCATTAATTAAAAAATAAATTATAACGACTTCCCTCAATATTTGTATAATTACGAATATTCTTTTGTTGTTTGTGAAATTATCAATACACTCATCACATTTGATGAAATTATGTAATATTTGAATTGAGCTCTGAAACTGTCAACTTTACGCTTGTTGTATTTTTTAATAATAATTTGAATTTTGTATCACATTTCATTATTTAACACCTAACATATGGTTTCAAATCCATGATTGATTTCGTAAAGAAATTATTATTTAAAAATTTTGGGAGCAGAGAAGGATGAAAATGACAGTGAATGGGGTTGGGAAGGGGGCATTATTATTTTTACTTTGACTTAAAAAAATTGTGAAAATATAAAGTAAAATGATGTTTATGTTATGATGGAAAGTAGGTAAGAGTTAATATATGTCTCTTTGATTTCAACTAGTAGAAAATTCAAATAAGGGTAAATCAAAACCGGCTGTCATAAAATTCATCGTAATTATGAAACTTCTTAGGATTAATAACTTTTTAGCAAATACTCCTTATAATAAATTATCATGAGAAGGTATTTGTTAGACGATCGTTAAGACTTAGGAGGTATTTATAATTTTTCAAACACTGATGGGGTAATTGTAATTATTACAAAAAATTAGAAAATCTCGTTATAATTTATCCTAAAAATAAACCCTATTCACGTCACTCAGTTTTATGGATGATTATCCCGTAATCTTTATTTTTTAAAAAATATTATTTTTCAATTGTCTAAATACTAATGTGTAACATCTACAAGACTTCAGCGTGATTGGGTCGTTGTAATCTTTTTGGATTCAAAATTCTAAGACTTGTTTAAAAATGAAAAATATTGACATATTCAATTACAATTATATATAAATAATATTTAATTACAATTATGATATTTTAAAAATAAAAAATTAATAAATTTTTTATTATTTTTCAAAAAAATAAAATTTTCCAATTCAGAGTTATTTTATATGTATATATTTATATTATAAAATAAAAAACTACCATAGACCTGGGCGATCCCCGATGCGAGGTTGCCTAGAAGTCCGTTGCTCGTTTTATGGGTGACCTCGCCGTTGCCCCCAGATTGAGCGACAATGCTAGTTACTGATCGTTTCCCTAAGACACAGCAACTATATATATATTATATATAACTATATATAAGTATTTAAGTGTACATATATAGTCTATATGTAAATGTAATATAAAATAATTTAAAATCTGAAATGCTCGTACTTATATATTGAAGATCAATGATTATAGTCACAAAGACATAACGGCCAACTCTTTGAAAATTTTAACGCTGTTAACTCTAACTAAGGGAAAGAGAGAGTATGTATGTTGTTAAGAAAAACAAAGATTATTTTACTTATAAAATTAAACGCAAATTTTTTATAATAATTTACCCCTAATTCTAATAATAATAAATACGTTGGTACATATTGTGGTGTGTCTACGTATATATAGAGAACAGAGAAGGCAGTAAAAGTAAGAAGCTTTTTTACCGGTAGCCGGTAGCTTTATCTTCTGTGTGTGTACGTGTGTCCCCACCACAAACGCCTCCCCCCGAAAATCATCACGCTTTTCATCATCAAAAAAAGGCACACTCTTGACTCTCCTACTCCCACTCACATAATTCATATCATACCCCCTCTTCCGATCAAAACCCTAACCGCGAAGCCCCTGGTACCCCGGCATGACGACCAATCCACCTGAAGGTTACGCCTCCGATGATTTTCTAGAGCAAATCCTTTCGATTCCTTCATACGCCGGACTCGCCGGAGCCGACGGCACTAACTCCTCCGAGACTACGTCGTTGAGCGATGCTGTGTCCCACCTTGGTCCAGCCGCCGCTGCTAGCCTCCACCATCCCCCGCCGATGTTTCCTTTGAGCCTTAGCCTCGATAACGGCCGGGACGCAGTAAACGACAACGGAGCTTATGCAGTGAAGCCTGTAAGCTTTTATTTTTGTTTGTTTTGAGCTTTTGGTTGGTTAGAGTTTGGAAGTATGTTGTCTTGGTGTAACTGTGAGAAGATAGTGAATTTAGTAAAGGATGGAGCCGCTATCCTATTCGCGTCAGTTTTGAGGGAACTCTTTGGCGTATCTGTGTGCGCGCGCATTAACTTACCATCTGCCCTTTGCTGGCCAAAGTTGGGAATTTCGTTCTCTTGGCATAATTGTTTGCATGTAAATCAGTTAAATGTTGGAGTCGACCGAGCTGTTTTACTTTCTGTGTCTGAATCATTCTTTTGGTTTGTTGTTGCTGTGAAAGGGTGTTGGGTCTTTTGCTTAAGTACATATTCTGCTTTTGCAGGAGAGGGAAGCAGTTAACAATAATATGGGCAGTTTATATCCAGCTTTTGACCATTTACAGACTCATGGACTACGCCATCCTGCGCCTCAAGTTCAACAGGTCACCCTCAATTTTATGGATAATTGTATATGCTTAATTTATTTTTTCCAGGTGTGTGTTAGTGATGTTTCTTGTGCTTGCATTTCGCATATGCTTGCTGGGTCATGTCTACATTTTGGAGCAGAGGGAGAATCGATGTTGAGTTGTTTGTATTTATTAGGTTATAGGATCTTGATAGTACATGCGGGTTGGACTTAGATCAGCTAATTTTGATGAAATCTAGCAATCTTGTGGACATGCTCCATTTATTGTTGCTGTTACTTTTATGAATATGCTTCAATAGGGAGATTTTTTAGGTTAAGTGTGATATTGGGCTTAGCAACTTCGTTCGCTTTGTCATTCAATGGTCACCTTTTATTGTGTTAATGAGAGAATTTTCCTGGATGTGGGTTTCTGGGAGACAATCATTTGGAATAATGGGGGTGTTTGGCTGAGTTTATTTAAAATATTTTTTAAGATATTCGAGAATTTACGAGATGTCACAAAATATTTGGTGAAAGTTTTACAGAGGAGCTTATTTCAAAATAAGAAGTAGGATCTTATCAGCTATTTTAGGGAAAAATGGGGAAATCCTAACTTATAAGCATCTTAACAGACCCTTTAATTTTGATTGTAGTAATAGCAAAAATCTATCAATGCTACATCATTATTCTTGATGATTTTATTTTATTTAAATACTTCAAGTGCTTTTCTTTTTTTCTCAATAAAAATAAGATCAATTGTCTTATAAGCTATAAAATATATTAAGAGATGGTGGGTTCATAAGCTGTTCCGCATAAGCTTAGCCAACACCCTCTGAACCACTGCACATGTCTTTTTTGGTTGCTGAGATCATTAAATTGATAAGTCAGCGTATTTATATCTGTAATCATTTTCTATTTAAAGAAATTCAGTACATATAAATGACAATATCTCTTGGTCTTATAACCATTATTACTATACATTGTGTTGTGTCTCCCTTATGAACAAGAAAAGAGAAGGGGTGAGGGTGTGATACTTTTAGTTGCAAAATGTCTGTTTGTTTAGACTAAGGATCTAGCTGGAAGGTTACTTTTTCTATATCAAATAAACAATCCTGTTGTAAGAATTATGATCTATCTGTTTATCAGTAAATTTAAGCCTAGTGCAATAAGATTCATGCTTTGGCTTGGACAAGAGTCTTTTGGTTTAATGTCCTCTATAACCATCTGGATAATTTTTTGAAACTTATCTGCTAGCATCTTGTATCTGCTTTTCCAAAGTACTATTTATTTGATATATCATGCCAAGGTCAGCACTAGAATACATCCTCTATAACCATTTGGATACTTTTTTGAAAATTATCTGCTAGCATCTTGTATTTGCTTTTCCAAAGTACTATTTATTTGATCTATCATGCTAAGGTCAGCACTAGAATACATCTCTACTACTTCTACAGGCCTTTCAAGGTCAGCCAACACCAAGCACAGCAGTAACTCTACCACAGCCACCTGGAATTAGGCCAAGGGTTCGGGCAAGAAGAGGTCAAGCAACAGATCCCCATAGTATTGCTGAGCGGGTATGGCATTTACTTGAACAAGCTATGGGATATGCTCTTTTTCAGGGTAACAACTGTCTGTAACTTCTTATTTGCTAATGCTTCTCACTAAAATTGATTGCATCTGAATACAGTTGCGTAGAGAAAGGATATCAGAAAGAATCAAGGCCTTGCAAGAACTCGTTCCCAGCTGCAACAAGGTGTGGACGCATCTAATACTATAAATTCTTTATCCCATGAAATTACTTATTTGATTTGGTATACCAATTTCTAAATTTACATCTTAGGTATAATTTTGCTCCTTAAGTTGGGCATAATTCTTGGTCCTCAGTCACTGGCATCTAGGTATGAGCAATTGGCAAAGTAGACTGACCCTTCTGTATGCTATGCACCGTATTCTGGATTCAACATATTTGCTTATCTGTGGGAGTTGTTTCATCTAATTGGTTTATGAGATAACCGTAGTTGATATGAAATAATTGGTATATAGCTTTTCTAATGATGTCCGTGTATACATTCTCATTGCTCATTAAAATAGCTGATCAATGTTCAATGGCAGTGAATGGTATTAAGAAGGGATGATATTGAACTTCTATTAGATGTTTCTATATTGCTTGATTGAATTTTATAGATCCTCGGTTGTTTTCTTTTCCTGTGTTCTTTCAGACAGATAGGGCTGCCATGCTCGATGAGATATTGGACTATGTGAAGTTCTTAAGGCTTCAAGTCAAGGTAACAATGCCCATCCACTCTTGTCATGAGTGAAGTTCTGCATATTAGTTTATTGGACTTCTTCAATATGATAATTTGATCTCTGGTGTTATCAGCTTTGTGCTTACTGCTAAGTAAATGTATGCATACCCTTGTCTGTAAATTCTTGACCTGTTTAGAGCATAGGGGGTTTCAAAAGATTTTGATTTTTGGGCCTATTTTGTAAGTCAACAACTTCTATAACTGCTGGGTGTAATTGCTGCAACCATGTACACAATATGTCTTTAAATTCTGCAAAAAACTATGTGCTTTGCAAACTTCTGCTTTCCTCATCCTGTTCTTTGGGTTTGTGGACATCTTTTCTTAGGCATTTCATCTCCTCCTTTGTTTGTTTTTCTAATGCTAAGCCCCAAAATGTGAAAGCCAAATACTTTTTCCTGCCTCTTTCTTTACCTCCCTCCTTATTTTGTTCCCTTTATTGCCCTAACAATCCATGTAAACAGGTTTTGAGCATGAGTAGGCTAGGTGGGGCTGGTGCAGTGGCCCAACTTGTTGCTGACATTCCCCTGCAAGCCGTGGAGGTAACTAGTGATGCTTCTGCTAATTTATTACAACCATACACAGGAAATTGTTTTAAAAGTGTACATCTATATTGGGTTTATTTCACAAAGCTTCTTTTGGTCACCTGACATTTAGGATGAAACCGGCGAAATATCAAATCAGCATGTATGGGAGAAGTGGTCGAACGAGGAAACAGAACGCGAGGTAGCTAAACTCATGGAAGAAGATGTGGGAGCTGCAATGCAATACCTCCAATCCAAATCACTTTGTATCATGCCTATTTCACTTGCATCACTCATCTACCCTTCCAATCAATCTGATGACTCTACCCTTGTCAAACCTGAACCACCTGCCCCCTCATAAACTAAGGAGTCACTGCACGCGCCTACAAGAACTCCCTGTGGCCCTGATCCCACGTGCCTATTCGAATATGCAATCTCTTTTCATGCCCTTTTCCATACCATGGCAATGCAATACAATCAGTGTCGGACGGAACAACTTTTCTTTTGTTCTTACTCGCCCCACCTTTTATTTTCTAAAAAGTTGGCTATTTCTCAAGCTAGATGACGGATGGTGTAGTGAGCCAATGAGACGAAGGCACTTGTGTATTGGGCTTGTTATTTCTAAGTTATCTCCAATGCTGCTTTCCTCTTCTTTTGTGGGTGGGTTGGTGGGGTATGGGGACTTGTCTTTTGCTTCAGTGGATATTGTAAAAGTCCTGATATGCGACATGTGAGTATAAAATACTAGTAAATGGGCCAAATGGTTATTGTAGCTCTGTCATTGGGGGCTCGTGATATCATCCTCCATGATTTTGTTTGTAAATTATGATGTGTTTGGCCAATTTGTATTATAATCTGTGTTACCAGGTAGTGTATAGAATCCAAGGGCGAGCAGCCTGGCAACTGTTTGTGTTTCGTTTGTTTTACCAGAAATGACTCACTAATATCGGGTAATATAAAAGGATTCATCGAATCATGATTCTCTGTTTTTCAACAAAATTTTCGAGACGAAATCTACAACTTCATGTTCAAGGTAGGAGATGGCAAATGGGGTGTCTTGAACTCGGTAATTGTATATTTCTTAGGTTGCTTTGAATTATTTACTTTGCTTTTGATATAGTTTATACCTCCTTCTTTTTTCTTTTTTTATTTGGGAAAAAAATAAAATTTATCCAAAAAATCAAACCAGGTAGATGAAAAGAAAATAAATTGTAAAACAATTGACCACATAGATCGTTAAAAAATTTTAGAAAATTTTTACAAATAAGTAAAATTATTATTCGTAGGCTGTAAGGATATTTTTGTCAATTACCAAAAAAATGAATAAAATTTAATGAAGATTAACTGGTTGGGCTAGTTGTTAGAAAACTGTGAAAAATTAAGAAGATATTGATAATTTTTTAATTCAAAAGTATTCGTCATTGTGTCGAATTTATAGGAGCCTGGTAATATTTATCCTGTTTATAAATATATTTGATTTATTTAAATTTTTTTATGTAATATATATGTATAAATAATATTTTTAATCAGGTATTTATAGATAATATTTTTTGATTTTTTCAAATAATTATATTAAATAATGAAAGGAATAGGGAATTTAATTGGACTTTGTGGGTTAGGCTCGTTGGGTCGGGGCAAGGGCAGGCTTCGAATTTTCCAAAAATCAAGTGACGTGGCTCTCAAATACAACTAAATACATTTTGAATCCGTTCTGTTGCTATTCCTATTTAAGGTTGTCATTATATTTTTAATTAGAGATAATTATACTTTTCTCCCTTAAGATTTGAGGTAATTATATGGTGATTTTCTGTGATTTGAAAAATTACATATAGCACCTTGAGTTTACTTTTTTCTAACAAATAAGTCCTTTTGTTAGTCAAAATTTATCGACTTTATTGATATTAACAAGAAATTAGAAAAAATATATTTACCTCAAATTGACTTACTATTGACTTATAAAAGGTCGAATAAATATTTTTATGATCAAATTACCCTCATACGTCTTCACGCGTTGATGCATGTGAGGAGGTATATTTTTGCCGTTGTAAGGGTAATTTAGTTCAAAAAAAATTATTTCACCTGCAATAAATTAGTTTTAAGTCAATTAAAGATAAATATCAATTTTTATTTATTTTTTCATTAATATCAGCAAATTTAGTACATTTTAACTAATTGAGGAACTTATTTACTAGACGAAAGCAAACCTCAGGGGTTAGATGTAATCTTCCAAATCATAATGGATCTATGTATAATTATACCAAATCTCAAGAAAGAGAAGTGTAATTATCGCTTTTGAATAAGGTAATCATGTAACATGCAATTCTTTTTTTTTTTTGGTATAAAAAGATATGACCCACTTTTGTATTTTCATGAGCGGAAGGAGAAAGGAATGATTAGTAAAAAACTTAAGCGATTTATTTTTTTAAAAAAAATAAACAAAAACGAATGATTCACGAATTATTATTACAAATCAATTGAACCCTTAATATTCTTGTCGGAAATATCAGACAAAACCCACATCAATAACTTCAACATAATTCTTTTTGATGATATAATTTCAACATAATTACAAGAGTAAAAAAGTCATGGTTGAAAATAACGGGGGCAATTACATTGCCCTTTAATAAAGTTAATGTAATTATACGTGAATCCCTTAAAATTTAAAAAATTATATTTAATATTCCTAATATTTGTTTTCATCTAATAAATAAACTCTCTCGTTAATCAAAATTTATCAAATTAGTTGATATTACCAAAAAAGTTGAAGAAGATCTATGTTTACCCGATTGACTTATATTGACTTATTGCAGATGAAACAAATATTTTTTAATCAAATTACCTTTTTACATCTTCACACGCTAATGCATATGAGGAAGTATGTTTTCACCATTATAACATATTGGTCAGAAAAGATTAGTCTGACCTGCAATAAGTGAATAATGAGTCAATCAACGATAAATATGATTCTCGTTCAATTTTTTTGCGAATATCAATAAATTTTGTAAATTTGACTAATAGAGGGATCTAATTTCTCAAACCGCAATGGTCTACGCGCAATTACACTAATACGGTGTAATAATCCCAAGGGTAAATTACAATCGGTTCCTCTGAGGTTTACTATAACTACAAATACCTTCTTATTATTTGAAAATTACAGATGCCCCCTGAAATTAACGTTCATTCAATAAATATCCCTTAAAATGGGCTGTTATAAAAGGGTATTTGTCTAGACATCACTAATTTAATTAAAATATTCATAATTTTTCAAATAAGAAAAATAAATCTTGAAATAACATATTGTAATTTACCTTATCCCAAATAATAATAATGGTGACAACCACCTCGGGTTAATACACAAAACATAAGCATCTCGACTATCACATATATATATGTGTGTGTGTTGTGACGATGCACATTTAATGCTCTTGCATTGCGTGGATATGCTCTCGTGGTGGTTGGATTTGAGTGGAAGATGTCTGTTTTTTTCCTTGTAATTAACAGCAACTCTTAAAATTTTCAAACACACACTCACTCTTACCAAACATTATGCTCTTCTCCCTACGTCTCTATTATTAATTTATTACATCCTATGTCTCTTCTTCCTATACAAATTCAAGAATTCCATGTTAATTCACCCTTAGGTGTTAATTGCAGTGTAACTCCTCAAAATTTTTGTTAACATGGTTTTTAGCACGTTGAAAGCTGGACTACAAACTTATTCCAGTCCTAATTCCGACTCACTCTATTAATGTGATGAATGTATTGATGGGTAGTTCATAAGTATCTATATAAGCGATTTAGTGAGTATTTGTAGATGTTGGAAATAACCACTTATTGATAAAAATAAGGAGAAAAGAGTAATGATGGTTGAAATGGAAGAAACCATGTAAATAGATAGGATTGGATGTGCATAGAATATAAGAAAGATAAAGAAATGATTTGATGAAGAAGAGACAAGAAAAGAAACTTGGAATGATGTGAAGGACATTAATGAATGGAAGGAGGGGAGGTTTAGGGTTTTGTACAATTTTGAATATGATTAATTAATCTCTCTCGAGAATGGGTTTTGTTTTTTCATATTTTGGGCCGACACCAACACTTCTTACCACCTAATTTCATGTCAGCCTCTCATTAATTACTTGGTCGAGTTTTGGTCCCTGTAATAAGCTTCATTTCGAATCTTCACAACTTCTTAGTAGTGGACCTGCATTTAATGTGTCTTGTTTCGGGGCCATCATTTTCTTTTTTTTCTTTTTTTTTAACTTTCCTCAACAGAAATAATAATATTCAACTTCCCCTTAATTTCTTAAGATTCTTGCATGTGATATATATATAAATTATAAAACTAGTTTATTATATTTCATACTATTAAATTTGTTTTGGTATTAGGGTGAGATAAATCGAGTTATCTTAAAATTTGTTGTAATTATAATTATTTTTTATTATTTAAAAAAATATCAATACCCTTCCTGATATCAACGTTCGTATAATAAATACTCCTCGTGACATCCAATTGTAGGAAATATTTGCTAGATGGTCGTTAATTCCAGAAGTTATTTGTAATTTTTCAAACAACGAGTAGATATCTGTAGTTATGACAAACTTTAGGACTACATGTTGTAATTTATTCTTTGTATTATAAGAGTCCTATGTTACTCCCTCCATCCAAATTTCCAAATTGACTTATACAGGTAAATTACATTGGCATTCCTCGAGTTTATGTCTGATTAGATAGATATTCCGTACACGATAATTACATCTTCAGAAACGGTGTTGATGTAATAATTTTCACGGGTATATTTGCAAAATTTTGGCCATAAATATAAACGTACTTATAATTATAACTATAACTTTAAAAAGATATATTTATAAATTAATAAAAAATAAAAAATACTTGTAATTAAAACTACGGTGACGAGTGTCAATTTAATATACCATATATAGTTATGGGTGCAAAATAAAAGATGGGACGTGACCATAAGTTAGGTCCAAAGGAACAGTTGTAGAACAATATGAATATACAGTTTGTGTCTCTCTGACACTAAGGACCAGATGCTGTCGTCTATTCATCATCCACTCATAAGTCCACAAATAATTAGTTGAGAAATTGTATTCAACTTTTTTGATAAATTACGACGAGCTCCTTAATATTTAACATAATTATAAATATTTATTATTATTTAAAAAATTATAAACATACTTTAAATAAAAAATAATTATATAAGTCTAGATGGTGATGTAGAATTTATTATTTTATTTTTACTGATTTTTTTTTTCAAAATAATTGGAGAAAATATAAAAAAATTTAAAGGTAGATAAAGTAAATAATCGATTGAGCATATTAGTTATAAAAATATTTTAGAAATATAATTCAAAAAGGCATTTTGGATAGTTCACTATAAATATCGGATGAAAATTTAATGGAGGTTAATAAAATGTGTTGGTTGTTAGACGAAAATTAAAATTAGAGATATTTATAATTTTTAAAATAATGAATATGTATTTATAATTAAATGAAATTTATGGACGTGAATGTAATTTATCTTAATATACATACATATGAATAAAGATAGAGATAAGAGTGCAAAAATTGAGGGTTGACTGAGTAGGTTGGTTCTGAAAATAGAAGAATCCACAGAATTTCGAGGAATTTAATTTGTCTACATCTCACATCACTCATGACTTTGTTCCTCGTGAAAAGATATGCTCACTTCCCATTTCTATATTTTTATTTTATTCTATAATAATAATAATAATAATAATAATAATATGTTTAAATTAATATCACAATTATTTTAATTAATAATTATGTAAGAAAAAGATCAGAGATAGAGTCTTTGGTTTTCTATTTTGTCTCTTCTTGTGTCTTGTGATAACCATCATTATCATTCAAAATATCCACCACATTCTCCAATTGATTGCTGTGTTAGATACATTACTAATTTTTCAAATAACGACAGGATATTCGTAATCATATCAAATTTTAGGAAAAATCGTTATAATTTACTTTAGATATTAAATACTTTTTACAGAATCTTTTATTCAGACGACATATATTTTTGAAAATTTTGCAATAAAAAGTTCAATAAGTTAAACGAGCAACCTCTTTTGTACTTTTGGTTGTCGAAATTTAGCTTTTGAAAATTAAAAATGACTTTTGAAAAATTCCAATATTCTAATTTCATTTTATTTATAAGTTGCCGAGCACTTTAGTTAAATTTTTGCAAACATTCCTTAACCCTAATCTCTACACTAATTTTTCATTGACTAATACGGGCAGTAAATCGTAACACGATTAATTAGCTCAATCACTGATAATTAAAAGGGATGAGTTAATCGAGAATATTATATATCTATTTCTGTAGTAGTTTCTTGTTCTTTATTTTATTTGGACGTATTTATTGATTTGAATTCTCGACGTGTCAAATCAATTTTTAACAGAATATAGTAAAATTGGACAAAATATTCTACTGATGAGAGGAAAAACTGAAAAAAAAAACTAATGTATTATATGTAATAATTGATCAATAATTAAAAAATATAATGTACTCCAATAATATTACTTTTATAACTAAAAAAAATCAATTAGTTATATACTAATGAAAACAATATGTTGATTGAAATTCATGCAAAATTCTCTTGTAATATATTTTTGCATTTTAATACCTAACTGTAAAATTATTTATTGCATTTAATTTTCTCTCTGAATAATTAGTAGTTGCTTTATTTATATTTATATTTTTGTTTAGTTATAATACTATATTTGTTTAATAATTGACAAATTATTAAAATGCATGAGTTTTTTTTTTTTTTTTTACCTCTTATTAGTGGAATATTCCATCCTCTTTAATCAGATTCCGTTAAATTTAATGACTATGGACTAGAGCGAAATCTATTTAAATGACTAGTTATTGTTGCACGCGATCTCACGAGCATATAAAAAAGAATTGTGATGTGAGATATACAGAGAAAAAAAAAATTCGTGATAAGAAAGAAAAAAGCGCGTGAGAAGAAAGAAACATGTGGTGAGATGACAGAGGAAAAATATATTGTAAGTGTAAGTTTATTACAAATGTAGAAGTTTGTAAGAAAATAAACATGGAGAAAATTCCAGAGAGAAATATGGAGTAGTGAGTGGGAGAAATATTTTTATTAATTAATAAAAAAAACTTTAAAATTATTATTATGATCAAATTTGTTTTGAAGGGGGAAACTGAATTTAAGAATAAATTTGGGTATTTAAAAATTGATACAATAATTTTTTTTTCTTTTAATAACTAGTTATCGTCGCATGCGGCTCCCGTGAGCATATAAAACGAACTTTGGTGTGAGTTGATAAGATGAAATTTTCTTTTAAAAAGAACAAATTATTATTATAAATTATAATAAATGTGGATAAATAAGGAGAGGGATAAATATAGAGTAGTGGGTAGTTAACACAATAAAATTATATAATTATGAGATTATTAAAAAATACTGAAATTACTAATCTGGCCAAATTTTTTCAAAGGGAAGAAACAAAATAAAGGTCAAATTTAGATATTTAAAAATTGGTACGACAAAAGATTTTCTTTTATAATAGTACAGATGAGAATGCGGAGACCAAAGTCTAATTATATAAAATTAAATAAATAAACAACATAAATTTGGGGCCCAAAGAGCACAGAATTAAGGGTGTGTGTGTGTGTGTGTTCACGTGAATGTTTGCCCAACAAACATTCACGTTGAGCTCCTCCGAGATACAAGACTAGCTAGGATTTTTCAACTACTTCTTTTTTTTGTTTTTGTCAAGTAATTAAAATAGGGACTTATATTTACCAATTATTATAATTTAATTAAAAAACTAATTATAGAGCTTCACATTTAAAGAGGCCGACGTGGCATATATATAGTTTGTCAACCAATCACAGATTTTGGCGGCCGGCAGTCAACACATATTATGTATATATATATATATTTTAATTAATTACATGGAGCACCCCAAATGGGCTTTTTATATAATTATTCAAAAAGTGTCCTCAACTAATTATATAAGTCTAAAGATTATCGATCAGGGCTAGACATAGAGAGTAGTGTTAAATATTAATTGATTTTTTAGTATTAGGTATTTGAGGGCATGCTAGAATTTAATTTTTGGATTTTTTTAGTTAATTAAGTATGATCAGATCATAGAAAATTTTTTATATTTAGTAATTAATAGTGTATATATATTATAAATATTTTTGAAGTTAGTTACGGAATGAACCGTTTCAAAATTCAGATATAATAATTTATGTTCGAGTATTATTGATATATGAATTTTAATAAAGTATTTAATAGTCTGAATTCATTTCCTAAATTACGAAAAAGGAATTGTGTTATATATATATATGTGTGTGCGTCACTGAATTAATAATTTAATTAATTTTTTACTATAATTAATAACTAAGGTTTATTTTTTTATTTTCTATAAATTATTAGGTTTCTTGGCTTTATAAATCTGTGCTAAAGTACTTGGCCGTATAGGGTTTAGAAAGTTGAAATTTTGAGTAAAGTCAAACACTAATATATATAAATTAGATTGTGACTACAAAAATGTTAGTGTTTGTTTCATAGTGTAGGCCTTTTCCCTTTTTCAACTTTGGGGAATGGTCAATTAGGTTTTCTTATAAAATTAATTTTATCTACCTAAAAAATTTACATCTTTTTAATATAAAGTAGATTTTTAAATATTAATATAAGTTTCACTATTGATATTGATGTAATTTAATTTTTTTTTTTCAAATCCGTAAGTATAATTAAGAAAAATCCGTAAACTACAGGACTACTCTTGAAATAGAGTTATTTTATAGGACTAAAATTGTAATTTTACTTTAAAGTGATGCTACAACCCTTTGCCGGTCTAGAATCTAGTGGAGAAAAGTAATTAATTAGTAAAAGCAAATTTATTGGAATTTGGACTCGTCATATTTAAATTAGTAATTATCATGTTTAATATATAATATTATGTAGTTGAATTTCGTGAATATATATTAATTAAAGAAATAATTAAACAAATTATATTTAAATAAGCATATGAACATATATATATATATATACAAGCATTTTACTTTGCATTTAACTTAATTTTTACGACGTCAATATTTTTGTGCTATTATATAAATAATTTAATTTTTACTTTGTTAATATTCTTGTACATATGTATTTAATTAAACTTCGGAATATCATTCAGTATCTAATTATTGTTTAGTGCATAATTAAATTGCATCTTTTCTATTTTAATTAACATAAAATACCTCTTAGTGACATTTTAATTCAATTTTAGAACTTGTAATTTATTTATACAGATTTAAATAAAATGCATTTCTAATTTTAAGTAGATTGATCGTAGATAGTAGTTAATTTTGATTCATAAAAACAAATCATCTATTTCAAAAATATTTTCTTATAAAAATTAGTGTGGTAATTTTAATAATATATCACTAGAAGAAATTTAACGATATTTAATCATAGCAAATTACATGAAATCAGAAAAATTTATAAAAAAAATATACGATCAAAATACTACTCTATAAAATTAAAAAACGAGCGAGTACGTCAAATAATCTAAATTAAATAAAAAAAAATGCATATAACCCTAATTCTTAATATTGAGATTCACCATCCAATCATTAAAAAAATTACAAAATTAGTGAGACCTATATATACACTACAAGCCCAAGTTCCATACAGTAAAAAGTCTGATTAATTTAAACTTATTAGGATATATATAGACCCATTAATAATTAATACGACTAAATTAGAAATTAGCAATTAATTTGTTGAGTGTATATTATAATGTTCCACACCACATGCCTTTCAGCCCTTTCCCCACACTCAAAACTATCTAAGATTGGCTACAACACTTCCAATCTTACTCTTAATTATTCTTTTATATATATATATATATATATATAATCAAAAACTTTATTATTATAATCATTAATCAACCTCGTCATCACTTTCGACACTACTACTGATCAAACAAATTATGATTAATATTAAACTCCCCCATCTCTTCCTATACCTCTATATATATAATCCCATTCCATTACACACTTTGATTTATACCTACAACCTTAATGTTTCTTAGCCTACCAACAACCTTAATTTCTTCATCAGTTTGAGACTTACTACTCAAAGCTTTCTTTGTCTGAATTAAGTACAAGAATGGGTGGGAACTCGCCGTGCGCTTCATGCAAGCTCCTCCGCCGGCGCTGCGCCAAGGACTGCGTATTCGCTCCGTATTTCCCGTCCGACGACCCCCACAAGTTCGCCATTGTTCACAAGGTCTTTGGTGCTAGCAATGTCAGCAAAATGTTGCAGGTGACTGCCCTCTTCTTTTCCCCTTAGCTAAACATCCGTTTCAGATTTGAACCAATGAAATGGCAAGTACATACTGTAGGATCAATCACATGAAAAATTCTTGTACGGATCAGGTCTGAAAGATAACGTTTAGGCCGTCATAGTATGCGTCCTTTGGTCTCTCCTAGGTTACAGCGTAGCGGATACTAATGTCAATTTGAAAAACCTAAGAAGCATCAAATACTTTATAAGACAGTTGGGATCTTGTATTACAGATTCGTCAGGGTATACTAACGTGACGGTACAACAAATCGGGTATTATTACAGGAGCTTCCGGTGCAGCAAAGGGCAGACGCGGTGAGCAGCCTAGTGTACGAGGCGAATGCAAGAGCGAGAGATCCGGTATACGGGTGCGTGGGCGCGATATCGTACCTGCAGAACCAAGTGTGTGAGCTCCAAATGCAGCTGGCTGTGGCTCAAGCTGAGATACTTTGCATTCAGATGCAGCAGCAAGAGCAGCAGCAGCAGGCGGCATTGGCTCCATCATTGCTGCAGCTTGAGCCGGATATTGATGATGATGATGATGATCATAAGTCGTATTTCCTCCACCCTCATCACTTGCTCAACTTCACCTCTGACAACTCTAGTGCAAATGTAATTTACGACTCTTTCAAGAAGGAATCCCACCTCTATCCCCATGACATGGTTTCTTAATTAACGATGAAATGAATAAGCTTTGATTTCATCTTAATTATTAATTCTTTTGATGAATTCCCAAATTTCGTTATAATTTCATATTAATCACCGACTAATTAATTCTTGTTCTTTTCTAATTAGCAAGGAATAAGCAATATATGATCAAACGTCAAAAATTATAACAAATACTAATTAATCATGACTGCACAATAACTATTATTTATTACTTTTATAAATAAGATCAAAATATAACCATAATTAAATATAATAATAAATATTAATTAACTGCAGTCAAAATTTAAATTTAAACATTATTTTTTGTTTTACAATAATATCATGACCTCCTATATAAACATTCCAATAAGAGAGAAGGTACAAATTAAAACTTGCAAGTAAAATATGTATATATACATACACATCAAATTAGGTTTAATTATATAAATATCTCTTATCTTTTTACAAAATTATAAGTATATATACTTCATATAGTAATTAAATTACATTGACATTCGACACCCTTTTAAAGTGTGTACTTATAATTTTTTAAAATATAGGAATTGTTTGTACAATTAGATATAATCTTAAGAATGTTAATGTAATTTATTTTAAAATAAAAAAAAGATAAAATTACACTTTTGGTCCTGAACTATATATAGGTTGTTAGTAATTTGGTCCTATAACTTAGTCAATTTATATATTTAGTCATTTTTTTATGAATTTAGTCATGAACATCTCATTTTTTTAGTTATTTTTTTTTGGCAAATTTAGTCATATATTGAGAATTTCGATTCCCTTCATATCAGAGTAGATCTCATTTTTTGTCCTACAACTATAGGTCATTAGGATTAAAATTGTCAACACATGACTGAATTTGCCCACAAAAAAATAAAATATGAGACGTTTAAAAATAAATTCATAAAAAAATACTAAATGGATAAATAAAATAAATTACAGGATTAGAAGTTGTGACGATTTATAATTACGGGAGTGAAAATATAATTTTGTCATTAAAAAAAAAAAAGGAAGTGAGGGGGGGGGGGGGGGGTAGATGAGGTACAAGTATGAAAACAAGGGGAAGATGATAAGTCAACCCCACCATGTGGAACTGAGGGGAACAACAACCAAAAAAATAAAATAAAGTACATACATATGTGTAATAAAAACAATAGTGTTCTCATCATAGCATGTAAATTAATGAATAAATGTTGTAAGGGCGGTGCCTTCTCAAACATATATATATATATATATATATATTATAGCAGACATTAATTCTGCATGCAATTAAATTACTAGTGAGCAAGTGAGGGATGAGATTGAAATAGTTATGCTCAATACTTAGTATTTATTGGTAATAAAATTAATTATATCATCATGACAATAAGGTTTGTGAGTCTTCATGGAGTTTTGAATTTACTCTACTACATTAATTCTTTTTCAAATTTGATTTTTTGGAAAAATTATTTTTTTCATTCTTTAATTTTATCACTGATAATTTTAGTCTTATAAGTATGCCTTTTGTTTATTTAGTTCTGTAAGTTACAAAAATATGATAAATAGTCTTTCGATCGTCGGAATTTTAATTTTTGGCCGGATAGATGACACGATAGCCGAGTTGGACAATTTTTGGGAGGTTTTAATCCATGTGGCTTTGGATATGAATTGGAAGACATGTTGGACAAGTTTTAAAGGGAATAAAAATTGACAAACTTTAAAAGAAAGTTAAAAAAATTTAAAGTTAAAGAAAATGTATTTATTAATTTACAAATAATATAAAAATATAGTTAATATTATTTATAGTAAATAATATAATTATTAAAATATATTTAATTTTTATATTGTAATTTTCATTTAAATTATAAAAGTTTAAAATTTTATATAATTTTTTTTTGGAATTTGGTATTTATATATGACCAGTATTAATGGCCATGTATCATTACATATGGCTGTATACGTGTATAAATTGCCGGGAATTTAACAATTATCTGCCACGTGGGTAATTTCCAGCTGATTATCAAAGTGTCACTGGAAAATTATATAGAAAAACTTAATTCGAACTATTTCTCATCAATTGTGAAATTTAGAGGACTTAATAAAAAAAGGACATATTCATCGGACTAAAATTCAGAGCAGGTAAAATTAACCGATTAAAAGAATAATTTTCCCTTTGATTTTCATATAGTTAGAAAGATTCTTGATTGAATCGAGCATTTTGGCTCAAAATCTGTTTTTTTAAGCATTTATCTATACCGTATTATGCCATTATATGATCTACAATAAAAGTAATTTAAATAGAAAAAATTTATTTGATCTGCAGTTATTGAGGGTAAATATAAATTTCTGTTTCATTGTTTTTGTTAATATCAACAAATTTTGTAAATTTTGATTAACAGATAGATCTATTTGATAGATAAAAATAAATGTTAAAATTACTGAATGTAATTCCCAAACAACAAGAAATTTACGTGTAATTACACCAAATTTCAAAAAATATGTAATTTATCCCTTTGGGATAATTACACATATCTCCCTTAAGATTTGTCCAATATGTGGCTGACTTCTCTTAAAATTTATCCAATTACAAAAGACTCCCCTTACATATTAATACTTATAACTATTTAACACATGGGTTATTATATACTATGGTGTAAATCGATGACATCGGTACATCAAGAAATACGAAAAAAAAAAAAATCAATGTTATCCCTAGTTTTATTTTGCAATTTCGTATTTTTCAATTTGGACATTTCTTTTTTTTATTTAAAAAAAAAACTATTTAACTTAGGGATAAAAGTGTATTTTACTTGAGTCGACTGCCTTTGACCACAAAATTAATATCAGAGGGGAAGTCTTTGTGATTGTACAAATTACAAGAGAGGTCATTGTAATTTAGATAGACTTTAGGAGAGATTTATATAATCAATTAGTCTGTCAGGGTTCAGTCACTCGTATAACTTACGAGAATCAAACAACGATCTCATACTTATAATTTTTAAAAAAAAATCTCAACTTTTATGGCCTGCCGCAAAGTCATATAAGTATTACTCAATTTGATTTTATATAATTTTCACAATTTTATTTTAAAAAAGTATATTATTGAAAAAAATTAAAATTTATAAATCACTCAAATTTTGGGTCCGTCGGAGTCTGCATCACTTATCGTAGTTGATTTTGAGGAAATTGAAGAGGAGACAAAGGGGAGAATTTTGATTGCAAGGGTTGTAGCAGTGAGTGTGAATAGGGTTTGGTTCACGTGGGAAGGCAGTGCAGTGTAAGTTCAGTCAGATTTTTCTACATTCATTTCCTTGTCCAATTACACATCCAATCATCTGCACATTGTAAGAGAAAGACGACATCAACTGGATAAGTTAAACTAATTAATGCAACTTTGTTACGACCCACCTCAATACATTCATTAAATAAAAACAAAAACAAAAATTCACATGCATCCCAATTTTTGTTTTGATTTATTGCTTGAGATGACAAACTCACTCGTGTCTTAAGAAGTTTCTTCCATGTAATTTTATTGATTTTCAGTACTGATTGATTATTGTATTTTTATAATGGCCGTTTCATTTAAAAATTTAATATTTATATTTGACATCTCTAACACTTAATTTTGGAATATTTCAAAATTGAGAGCAAATGAAAGCGTTTGACATCAGACGGGGCGTCTGAGTCTAAATAAAGAGCTAAAGAGTTCAAGTGGCGCGATTAATTTATTCTATGTGTGATTGATTTGATGTCGTTGAAATTTGATTTAAATAAAAAAAATAAAGTTATAAAGATGATTTGTTGATAATGGAGTTTTGAGTATGGTAAGTTTGAACATGAAATACAATTATTAATTTGGAAAAGAATGAGGGATGGGATGCAACTTTATGAAGAATTTATGGGAAATGTCAGTTATAAAGGCCAAAAAGTGGGTCAAAATGAGTGGAAAGTAAGAAGGTTCAAACTTCAAATCATGGGAAAAAATGATGTAATAAGACAAAATTTTAATACATCAACATCGGTTTCTGCGTCTTCTGTTTTCAAGGGCAGTACAGAAGAGAGGAAATGGAAGGAAGTCTATTTCTTTTTTGAGGGCTCGAGGCCTATCACATTGTCCTCCCAAAATTACACCTCATTCCCCCAATTTCTCCTTTTTCTTTTTTGAGCAGCAATGATTATACTTTTCTCTTCTCAACTTTGGTATAATTACATATAAATTTTTTGATTTAAAAAATTATATTTAGTATTTTTGAGGTTTATATTCATTTAAGAAATAGGTCCATCCGCTGGTTAAAAGTCATTAAACTCGTTAATATAAACAAAAAACTAAATGATAATGATATTTACTTTCGATTGGCTTGTTACTAATTTATACCAGGTCAAACAAATTTTTTCCGACTAAACTAATATTATAACGGTGAAGATATACCTCCTCCCACGCATTAATGTGAAGATGTATAAAAGTGACTTGATCATAAACTGATTTATTTGACTTAATATAAATCAGTGATAAGTCAATCCGGAATAAATATGAATCGTTATTCGATTTTTTGTTAATATCAGCAAATTCAACAAATTTTGACAAACGAAAGGGACTTATTTGTTAGACATAATCAAACCTCAAGAGTATTAGATGGAAGTTTTCAAACCAAAAGTGGTCCATGTGTAATTACACTAAACCTCAAAAAAGAGAAGTGTAATTATCCCTTTTAAATATATCAATTTGATAGGTAAAATCACATATTTTGGAAACAAAAATTAATATATGATTAAAAGTGATGCAAGTGAGAATTATAAGTGAATATAGAAAATAAATATAAATAGTGGCATTTAAAAGATGCTGACCGTTTGAAATAAATATAACTCATTATATATATATATGTTTTTTTTTAGAAGAAAAGATAATATAACTCATTATATTTGTATAAATATTTAAGGGTATAATTAATATTTTAAAATTTGATATCAATGTGTCACAAACCGTGCATTTATAGGCAAGAAGTGACTTTCTTTCTAGAATAGATTTCTTTTAAAAAATAAATGCAACAACATCCTTTGCCAAATATAATAATAGAGTAAAAATCCTTTTAAAAAAAGAAAAATATAAATAAAGAGTAATAGAGCTTCCTAAACTTTTAAAAGGAGGTCAATGGAACTTCCAAACATGGGTGGGGGTAAAGTTTTTCCGTAAAACATCCAAATATAGCGTCAGAATGTGTTTGTCGGGAAGATTTTGTATCAATTAGTATCTTCACACGAGGTAAAATATACATTTTTTATTTTTTTTTAAAAAAAAGACCAGATAATTTATATAATAATTTTTTTTTTGGTGTGCTTAAAATTTATGAATACATATGCACTCATGACATATGTCACTAGTGAACTCACAGTTCCACGCCACTGACATGAAGTTGGAAGCAGCAGTCATATTGGCTTTTCTTTTAACCTTACAAAATAGTTCTACATTCTTGTCTTATTGTGATAAACAATTTTCATGAATAATAAGCTTAAATTAATGGGATTTATGAACCCTCAACTTGCAGTAGGAGGAATGGAGAATCTTCTAGCTTCTGGCAATCCCCATCAAGGCCACATACTTGGATCATGAATTTCAGACTAGAAACGCCCGAAGGAACTTCTAGATCAGCAACATAGAACGTTTTTGCAACTGCCACGCCAAGATACTTGTTACCTTCTGAAAGCATAAGAATCTGATTTCCAGAGGACGTACTGGTTAGCTTGTCAACACATATATTGTACTTGGGGAAAGGATCAGTATTACCAACTTTCAGTTGCCACACGATTTGGACACTAAGGAGCTTCGAACCTTGAGAACCAGCAGTCCAACTGACGAATTGGCCATCAACGAGCCATGAATCAGATGGTGGGAATTTTGAATTATCTCCAGCAGTAGTGATCTTGATATCTCCAAGAATCGCATAGTATTCTGATGGACCATCAGAAAGGGTGTTACTGACTGCTTCAGCGGATTTTTCCAGTTTTGATCTGTAGCAGACAGCCCGGATTTCTTTTAATTTGTGTCCAGCCATGTCGAGCCTGCTTTCTTGTAAAATCCATTTGGACTCTCCCTCTGCCTTGGTTACCCGACGTGGCATTATCACCGTAGTATAATGGCTTGAGAACTGGTTCATGGTCAGCAAGGTATTTCCAGAGACAGCAAGCAATACAGACTTTCTTTCATCTGTGGCAGAGAGGAGCACAAGAGCAAGGCCTAACAGAGAGTTCCGACTTGATTTAACCTGCATAGCTTGTTCTTGTAAAAAATCGAGTAGAATAAGATGGCAAGCGCATGAAACAACATTGCTATCTAATGATCAGGTTCATATAGTACAATGGCCGCTCGATCATCTGACAATCTTCTACATAAGTGAGACCAATCTAAAAGTCTAACGAATTCGTTGTTTATTGTTCTTCCTTTCATCTTTAAACCATCTACAATTCAACTGACAAATCAGCACTAGCAATTGCTTGATGGAAATAAGCAATAACTTTATGGAATATGGATGCATTTTACAGCAAGCACACTGGGAAACTATCATGAAATGAGATTGTATGCACATATTTAATTCCTGAGTTGGCTTACAGAATATGTAAAATCAACTGGCGAGTTTCCTAAAAGAAGCTCTCCTTGGAAGAGCCTTGCCGTAAATTGAGCTCCATCATCAAGAGTTCCTATAAATGAGATGTTTCCTCCTCCATTGTAAGATGCCTCCTTCAAACTGAAATTAGCATTTGGATGTCATGTCTCCAAAGTAACCTGACTGATTCCTAAAAATGGAATTTCATGCTGCTAATATTTACATGCAAAAACTGGTCGAAATCTACTCTGCTATGACATCGTACAAGATTTTAGTAGGCTATATTACAAGAACGGCTCGCGCAGCGCATGGTTATATCTTCCTTGGCTCATAGTTATTAATGGCGCTAAAGGCGCAAGCTCAATGCCATTTCCCAACAATGGCGCTGGGGCTTTCGCCTGGCGCGTGCCTTTTTCTGGGCCGCATGGCGTAAAAGGAGCGCGAGCCCAGTGCCATTTTTCAACAATGGCGTGGGCTTTTGCCTGGCGCAGCCATGGCGCGCGCCAGAGAACCTTTTCCTTGGCCCCAGGAGTGCCATGGCGCAAAAGGAGCGAGCCCAGCGCCATTGGCGCAGCCATTGCGCGCGCCAGGGCGCTAGGAGTGCCATGGCGCATGGGCCAAAAGGCCCGCTGGGCTTTCGCCTGGCGCTTTTTCCTGGGGCCCAGCCTTTTTATTTACTACAGGGGGGGAAGAAGATTGAAGAAAGAAGAAACCTAATCGTGTAATTTATTGTTATTATTTAATGTCATAACTCAATTTTCTTGCTATAACATAAAATAATTTGCTACAGAAATAAATTTGAGATGTTTCCTACTAAAATTCTTATTATAGTTTATTTTTTTCCTTGATTTTCTTTTGCTAAAAAGTTAAAAACGCAATCTTGAATCAACTGATAGTGGTAAAAAGACCGAAGGTATAAATATATTCTGTAAATCTGCGGCATGGTTCAAAAAGGCGCACGGCCCGCTATGGCTCCAGCGTCCCACCTTTGCCCAATGAGACCGTGCGCCTTAGACAACTATGCCAGGGGCCTAGCAAAATTTTGAGTTTTTACGCAGAAACTTGTATGAGATATAATAGAACTAATTTTCCTGATCATTATTTGTGTACATGAGTTATGGCCAAATAATGGTACCAAACAAAGATCGAAAATCAGGACCAACATTTTTAAGGAACAGAAGATGAAAGCAACTTACTTGATAGAAACTTGGATTGGCTCAGTGGTAGAGTCTCCAGAATATTCAATGAAAGGCTGTAACAAAGTCCATGAGTTGGGAGAACGGAAAAAATATGTCAAAATAAATTATCAGCCGATAAAACTCTCAATTACAGGAGCACAAACACCACCTAGTTGTATATAGATGCATAATCTGGTTTTCCATCACTTGAATACTCGTATCAGAAACAGGATGTAACATTATCCATTGCACACAAAAGCATTTTCTGTTTCAATGCTTAGAAAAATTGTAAATCAATTGCTCGTCGTCTATAACACACAAAAACATTTTCTGTTTCAACAATTAGCAAAATGCATAAATCAATTGCTCATGGCTCTGATACTTTCTTCTTTTTAGAAAATGAAATCTAGTAGCATGAATAAACTCCTCTTCTCATTATGATATAATAATCTTACACCCTTGTTTAAGGTGAGGAATGAGATCCATAATTTGCCCAAAACGATGGGGTTAGTCACCATAGAAAAAATTCTTTGCAAGCAGTCATTTGCATTTTAGAAGTTTAACAAGTCATATATTTCAGGTTAAGTAGCTTGATTCTCTAAGAGTGGAAAAGGACCTTTAGTCTGAGATGTTGGGCAAAGAAATAAAAAAAACATCCGTGGGAGCCATACCTGAAAGCTTTGGGATGAAATATTGTTCCAAGGAGCGTCGGAAACTTGGTCTCCTTCACTATATATGTGGTAACCATGACCCTGGGAAATAATTACATTTGGGAGTCAAAAAGAAAATCATTAGCAAATTCCTAGAGCTCATCAAATTCTGAGAATCCCCAATGCATGGCATGCTCTGGAAGAACTTTCCCACCAATCGACCTTCGTCACCTTCCCACTTTCCCCAGAAGAAAAGTCTCACCAAATGAAGTATTTTTGCATTTGCTAAGTCCCTTTCAAGGTTCAAGTATTAAAATGAAACTATTCTTCTTCTCCTTTTCATCTCAGATACAAGCTTTGTACAATCCAACTTATATCTTCCTTTCATAATAGAAGAAAATAAGATCTAGTCATTCTGTTTTAGGCAAATGGATTCTAAAGTGTGAATGTTCAATGAATCAGCTTTCATTAAATTCAGTCAAAGAATAAATAGACATATAGATAATTCAGTAAGACAATCAACGGAAAGGGAAATCAACACATGTACCTGTTAGATACCTGATCAAAATTTGAGTAGAATGGAAGTATTTTGGGATAATTCTGTACAGTTCCCCATGATTTTTCAACAAGCCCCCACCATCTGTTTATGTAATAGATGAACATGAGCGTAGAATAAGAACCTAGCTATCTACAGGTTAAGCTAAAATTGAATGAGTTAAAAACCTCTAGAATGCACAATAACAGAAGTGCATTACAGTCACTTAAGGTAGCATGAAACAGACTGATGAGATGTGTTTTGATTACACTAACAGGAAATTATATTTAGAGGAAAAGTCACTCGATAGGAAGAACAATTCCTTTTGTACTATCCATCAATAGTCAGATTGATGGATCAAAAGAATTGCTGAATATAAAAGGGACCTGACATCACCCCGTGTATCGTATGCAATAAAACATCCAAGTATCTATATCAATTTTAACCTGGGAATACTTATTCAAAAGGAAAAAGAAAAGAAAATATACTCCAGGTGAAATTGCCACATCTCACCATGTCAGAAAATCATGAGATTTTTTGTTACAAATTCTTCCACAAAATGGTATCTAAGTAACTAGAAAATTCATACATAATCATAAGGAAAATGAAATTTAAAACCAAAAGATCAGATATATCAGTACATGAAATTACAAGTGCATTACCGACTCTGAGCAGTTTGAAAGTCAGGTGGTTGCTTAGTCTCATAGACCCATCCAGGTGCAAATATGGCAGCTGAAACGTCATTTTTCTTTATCACGTCAAGGGCAATGTTGGTCTGCACAAAGAAAACAATATATTTTTAAGTACTTGCAGATTTCCTACAATGAACTCAGATGACTTCAAGAAAATGTTCCAAGAGATGTTATGTCTAAAGGTTGGCATGGGAAATATAGTCCATAATCTTTCTGAAGTTTGATTTATATAGAAAACTGATATACAGAACTACTTCCAATATCAGAAGACCAGTAATCAATTTGGACTTTGGAGATATCTGAAATATGCTTGTGAACCTTAGATCAAGTTGCTACACGTGTCTTCCAACTTCTGTTATATTGATTCATAGGCAAAGATTATCAGCACATGCAAAAAAGGGCAAGATATGCTGGGGAAATAAAATTTTAATAAAATCCACTACCAGTAAAATTTTTAATAAAATCCGGAAAATATATGATTATTCATCTCATTGGCAAAGCTAATGAGTAGAAACCTACTGTCCATTGTCCGCCACCATAAGTGCCCCTTCCAAAGACATCAATGCCCATGTAAACGTCAAATTTTCTGTCACCAGCAACATCAGCTGATAGTTTTGGAAAATCTTCCTGTACATACAGATGGAAAATCTCAAAGACAAAACAGGAGTGTACCAATATATTTTGCAAACATATAAAAAATGAAGTACCTCCCATGAATAATTCACAAATATACCGTCACATAAGTCAAAGAAAGGCTTGTTTTTGTCGTTTAATTGATTCTGCCAGCTAAGTTCACCATCAACAGTAACACTGTCATACCTGCATCACCACATTTATAAATTATTTGTTTGGTTACACAGAACCAAAATCGAAAACTCAAAGCCTATGTAAGTTACTCAATACTCCACTAAGTATTATAAATACCATATAACCAAAGATCCTGGTAGTGAAGAGTGCATGGTCTCGCTTAAGTAGCTTACAAACGCTTTCAGATTAGGGATTTGTCCAGGATCTAAATTGACTTCCATATTGATCTGCCAGTAAAAAGGGAGTGTAAATTAATACTTTTTTCCATCATGTTTGTAGGAGACATAAATACTAAACAAATCTGAGCAAGTCCTTCACTAATCAAAGCACTAACTCTTATTTATTATCCCCAAGCATTTAGTGCGAGTATTTTTGAAATGAGCTATGTTTTGTGAACTTATTGAACATATGAGATTTCTACCTAAAGCTGTATTCTCTTAAAAGATACCCATGGATATGGAAATGTTCATACCAGGAATAGTTCAGTGAGTTCCTGCAAGCATATGTAGAACAGAGACTATAAAAATAATGAAATGTGTTTTTCTAAAGGCGGACTCATCCAAGTTCAATAGGGTTAACTACAGACGTAAAACTCCTTAAATTGCTGAAAGGGACTCATTTAAAAGTATAAATTTAAAGATTCAGATGCCAAAAGGAATCATTGTTGGTGTGTCAAGCACGAAATCAAAGAAGCAATGTTCAATTATCAAACAAAGAATGAAAGCTATTACATGGAGACTGGTTACAGGGATAACATAATCTTACCAGCCAGCCATCAAAGCCTAGAGCAACAGCAAGCTCTGTTAATCTTTCGGCATACATTTGAGCAGAATCCTTTGTCGATAGCAGCTTATCAGCATGTTTTCTTCCTTCATCCCATTCCATAATGAAGGTTCCTAATACCTTAAATTTGTTCAAAAATATATCAGCAATCATGTGGATGAACAAGCACCAATGCTGCAGCCAGTTCTTTCAATACAAACAGAACTCTGATGAAAGAATCACATGAACCCAAAAAGAATATCACATAACCAAATATCATGAATGATGATTATCATTCCAATTATAGTAAAAAGAAATCAGCGACAAAAAGAAAAAAGAAAACAATAACAGCGTGAATGCACCACATCAAGAAGTAAGTCATTGCCAAAAAAAAAAAAAACACGTCTTTTTCCCAATTTTCAATAAAGTTAGACATTACTAACTCCAGCATCTAATCATGAGCACGGACGAAAAGGAAGGCCAAAAAGCATATATAGTTGCAAAAGCAAACAGTTCCCCCGTACACATTATACCTTAACGCCATGTCTATGAGCAGTATTAGTCCAGCACGGCGGCGGCAACGTCACCAAATCATGCGAAAAGTAAACAAAAACATCAATCAAATACCAATGCCATATCGAATACGCGTCAGCATTCTTTCCACCCTGCACATATCTATCATCCGTATACCCTCCCGCCATGTCATGGCAAACCAGAATCCGCCGTCGCGGTGGCACCCCATCTCCTCCGGCTGGCTGTAGCTTCACTTGGGCTTGGTTGAAAGTGTAGTGAAACGACTTGAAGTAGGCCCGGGACTCCAATTCCTCGAGCGTTTTAAGCGGGTACGAGACCGGAACCGCAGGAACTAAGGGATCGAAGGGCGGGGCTTCTTGGTTGCTTCCGGCGGTGGTTTCTTCCATGATTGTGGATAGGAAGGAGCGGAGGTTCTTCAAGGCGGAGAAGACTTTGGGGTAATGGGTTTTTATATAGGGTCGGAGGGGCATCAGAGGATTGTAAGGGTGGAGGAGAATCCATGGGAGACGTTTACTACTCCCCTTTTTTCCTTGTCTTTTTTAACTCTTTTTCCTGCTACTTTTTTCTTTTTAGATCAATATGGAAGAAGTGCTTCAATTACGTTAGCGGTAGAAATAAAGAGGAATTTTCCCAAAAAAAAAAAAAACAGGCATTGTAAGAATTAAAGCATTATTATTATTAAATAAAAAATACAATTAATTGTAAGAGGATGATGACAAGTTTGAAGAAATACAATAATTCCACTATAGTGGAAAAATAAATTGAGAGAATTATTATTATTATTATTATTAAATAAAAAATAAAAGGGATGAAGCAATTAATTGCAGTGCCTCGATATTGATGGATCCATCCACTAATATATATATACAATATTATACAAATAAAAATAAAAAGGTTTTATGCAGACCTTAACTGGTGAAAGAAGAGAGGAAATAGAGGGATTTTCACATGCCCTCATTCTCAAAATCCGGATCCTGTTCATTAAATGGTCAACTGGGTTTCCAAACTAATCAAATTTTCCATATAAATAATTTATATTTTTTTTATCTATCTATATATTTATTTAACCTATAATAAGTCAAATCGAAGGTAAATATCGATTTTTATTTATATTTTTTTATTAATATCAACAAATTTGATAAATTTTAACTAAGATAAAAGTAATATAATTTTTTATATAATTTTATGTGTAATTACACTAAACTTTATAGAAGGGCGGCGTGAATGTTAATTTTAGAGAAATCAAAAGCTTGCTTGGAAACACATTTTAGATGGGCTTCTAAATATGGAATTTTGTTTTTTTTTTTTTAAATTCTGGTGGTTAATATTAAATGAATTTTTAAAATTAGATATTTGTATTAACTTCTGTTGTTGTGGTGAAAATTCGGGGAATGTTTGAAAATAATAAAAAAAAAATTAGAGTTATGGAAAACAATTAAATATTTACAAATTATTCTACAAGCTGTATAAATTATTTAGAATTGCTTATAATTTTTAATTTATGCGAACAGCCCCTATGTTACGTATTTATAATTTTATTTTCAAGAACGAAAAATTAGTGATTTTTCCAAACTATACTTACGAAAGTTAAAACTAATAGCTTTTTATCAAACATGTTTTATTAATGTCATTTTTCTTATAAAAAAAAGCACTTATTAAAATGTACATTAATGTTTGGAAAAAATAAAAATAAAAAATTAATGTTTCCTTTTGAGTTATGGGATCATGTCCAATAATTAGGAGTTAATTTTCATGCAAATATCCTCTTTATTACTTTGGTATCCATTTTAATTACATATTCACATCACGTGCAATTAAGAGAAATTAAAGTAAAACATGCCGGATTATTGTAATAATGAATAGTGTAAATCAAAACCAACTCCCAAAAATTTGACATAATTATGGATATTTTTTTATTGTTTGAAAAATTATCAATACTGTTAATGAAATTATATAAATCTTTGGACCAAAATCTAGAATTGTCCTCTTTGCCCTTGCTTTATTCATTTTTTGTATTAGAAAGAACTGAAAAATTATATAAAGGAAATTCCTATTTTAGTCCATTAAAAAATTTCAAAAATAGGTAAAACATATTTCACAATGTCATTTTGATCAGTTCACTATAAGAAATAGATGAAAGACTAATAGATTGGGCTAATTATTGAATGCCCGTTAAAATAAGAAGGAAATTGATAATTTTTCGGATCTATTTATAATTATACTAAATTTTAAAAATAGTTCATTGTAGTTTAGCCTAATAAATAAAACAAAAGAAGATATCACCGACGCATGACTTGTGATCTTTCAGGTCGAACCATCCATTAAATGTTGATCTTGAACTTTCCACATAAATGGGTTCACGCTCATGGCATGTGTATAAAACTATTTCTTTTTAAGATTACATCAATTTAATCAATACGTCAATATATTATGAATAATAAACAACACATTCAACAACTCTTGATTCGTCCAATCATCAATAAAACTGTAAATAAATTACAATAAGTCACACATAAAGTGAGAGAAACACTAACATAAAACAACACATATATTCACACATTCAATAGGACTCTCTGACTTAATCATTATCCTTTATTTACACCAATTTGCTGATTGTTTACCACAATTACCCATTTACATTCAAGAATTTTTTGAAAAATTATGAAACAATTTTTTTTGTTGCAAAAATTGCAATTCCAATGGTAGCAGCTCTAGCTCAAAAATTTGTTTTTTATGGGCATCAATCACAACATTACTTGTGTGATTGTTGTGGTGTGGGATGTGATTGTTGTGGTGTGGGATGTAAATGTTGTTGGGATTTTAGATTTATAATTATTATAGAGCGGAAAATTATAATCTTTCCAAAATTCAATTAATAAACATACAACGTACCATGAGAAAAGTTGAATAGAAATATTATTCTTGAAGCATGATTCAACGTGTAATATTCCAGAGATAAGAGCCACAAGTGAAGCTTCTCTGTTGGTATCCACGAGCCAACTATGAGGATCTGTTAGGATCTTGACCAATGTAGTAGGTTTGGTAACATTCTACTCACTTTTGAAATATGAAAGAAAAAAATAAATAATGGAGGAGGGATCATTGGAATGTATTGATTTTTTAATACACCCCTAAGCTATGGAAGCAGAAGTTGGAATGAAGAGGACTTCATGTGTAATTAGTTGAAATTTTTTTTGCTGTTGGATTAAAAAGTTGTAAAATTATATTTTTTTAAAACAAAAAATGTAATTACAAATGATTTTAAATTCTAAAAACTATTACTAAAAAAATGCCCAAACAAT